>NC_044923.1:9177220-9283718 GCF_003576645.1 Ipomoea triloba | reverse complement strand
GGGGGGGCGCTAAATATATACAATATTTATTTTTATAAATTTTAGTTTTATTTAAATAGTTTGTTATATTTTCTGAAAAAAATTTAATCACGTTAAAAAGTGGAATAAATTTAAAAATGTTAGGGTTTTTGACCGAAATATGAAAGATTAGCAATTAAATTACGAAAAAGCGATAAAAAAAAAAGTTGACTGACAAGTGAAAACCGCGTTTGGGATATGCGGTTGCCGTCAGATCCGCAACTCCCAAACACGGATGGGTTTTGAATTTTTTTTTTCCTGCCGATCAGCCCCACACTTGGGAAACGCGTTTGAGTATTTTATACCAAAGTCGCATTTGCGAAACGCAAGTTAGGTTTGTACGAATACAGTATGAAACCAGCATTTCGGAAATGCGGTTCAAGTATATACTTGATCCGCATTTCCCAAACGCGTTTTAGACGCCGGCGATCGTCGACCTCCGGCGAAGCGGAACGCGAATGGGAATTGCGTATCAAGAGATACGCATTTCTCAAGCGCGGTCCTTATTGCCGGACGTCGTCGGATTCCGGCAACATATACGCGTTTGGGAAATGCGCATATCTGTTGATCCGCATTTCCAATTTGGGTAGTGGTACGCAAAGTTTTGTTCGTGGGCCGAGGTACGCAAACTTTTCAAACTAAGTTCGGATTCAACTAACTTTGGGCCCTTTTTGATTGAAGATGCTCTTGGGCTAAATGTTCTGCGCAATGTGTTATTCAGTTTTACTTCCACTTAAAATTTCGAATATTTTTTGATGGGTATGAAAAGTACACAAAAACAATTAAAGCAATAACTTTTGATGGGAGATTGTGCGAAAAATATATTTTGTGGTTAACAAACTTTAGACCATTAATTATAAATTTGTGTACAATTTTTTCGTAATATGCTTTGTTTTTTACGGATTATTTAGATTGATGAACATTTTAGTCCATTTATATTATTAGTTTGATTAGTTTGATGGTTTATATTACTGGTTTTTTTTTTTTTTTTTTTTTTTTTTTTTTCTGGTGAGAGGAAGGAGGAGCGTAGGGCTCCAGAGCTAACGAATTCTTCTGAAGAAGACGTCCCGAGCATCGCGATCCAAGAGGGGAGCTAGACCGTCCGGAGGCTTGTCGAGGAAGGTGGTGCCCCATGTCGCAGTTGTTGTACTGTTATTGTTATAATTGGCTCATTTTTCGTAATTGGCTCATTTTTTAGTATAATTACGGAGTATTACTGTTGGCAGTATGAATAAACAAACAATTATGGTGTTGATATAAATGTATACATCAAATTACAATTTAATTCCGTAGAACTATACAATAAAGAAATAAAAATTAAACAAACAGAAACGAGCGTAATATAAATGCGTACGTACATTAAATTACAATTTCATTTGAGATACTTTAAAATTTACAATATACATCATATTGACTGGTGAATTACAAATGTATAATACAGAAGATAGTGCCAATAAAAATCATTTCGATAACTTTAAAATTTACAATATACATCACATATTCTTTTATAAAAATTGCAAAAAGAACAAGAGAATACTTGTTCTCTTAGCTATTATGGTTTGCAGGCCATTTTGCTAATGGCCTAAAAGGTTGCTCTCATTATCTTTGAGTAACACCTCCATAACTACTCATGCTGAATGGTATAGCTATGGAAGAGTATCTCGACTGTATAAGAGCAACCTATTCAAGGAATTTCATATTTTCAATTCCTTGAGGCTCATAAATAATTCGCGAGTTTTAAATGAAGCACACTACAATTTTTGTTAACTTTAAAAAAATGATATGAAGAAATTAAGGACATGAGTAATGTGTACCAAATGAGGTAATCTTTCTATCTTATTGTTGTTGAACGAAATATGAAATGCGATTGAGAGAGTTGTAGGAGTTGTACAATTTGTGAAAGTGCTAGTAAGGTTTGCATCTCTGGATGTTCAAGGAAAAGGGTAAAGATTTTATATCGGAAGAAATTACAACATGAAGGCCGAATGCTGAGATGAAAGTGCATAGAATATATAATGGTGTCTTTTGTAATATTTCTGGTGTCTGTTATAGTATATTATTTATTCATTGACGTGGAAGGTGTATCAGATGCTAAGGGATACATTTTTAACAATCTAAATTATACAAAAGTCAATCTTATTAAGTCATAATGTAAATAAAAAAATATGTTGGTGTAATTGGTTGCAATGGTTGCTTGGAATTTGTGCTTCTTATGTTATAATTTTAATATTTTCTTCTATTTTACTATTATATAGTACTCTTATTTATTTTTTTTGCTCCGTTATAGTTATCTTTTCCGTTACTTTTTAATGTTAATAAAAATATAATATATTTTGCTTGCACTTGGTAATTCTCTATTGTAATTTTAACATTTTATTTCATTTTTATCATTGCACATTTTTCTTATTCACCTTTTTAGTTTGTTTTCATTAAATATTTTCATAATCTTTTAGTATGTTTTTCCCATTCTAGGAAAAAAAATAATATTAGTACAAATTATCTACTGTACTAATAAGAGCCAAAGAGAGTTAGACTTAAAATTGGTAAAAAAAATGACAGTCAAATTATTTAATTAAATGGATGGTTCAGATGAATTATTTAATCAAATAGATGGTTAAGATAATTCAGATTAATATTATTAATAGAGATTACCTAATTTAACCTTACTTTTATGATTATCCGTTAAGTTTTCCGTTAAATATTCTCTTCTCCGTTAATATTCCGTTAACTTTTAACTTACACATTAATTTCTATAAGAAAGGTTTTAGGCTCGAACCTCATTTCAATCAAATTTGACATTATTAAGTTTCTCACTCTATTTTACTCTTATTAAATTAAATAAATTAGTAGCTACAACAAAAAAATTATACATATGTATTTCTTTAATTTAGAATTATGTGTCTACAATACCTTTATTTAAAAAAATTATTCATTATCAAAAAATTAAATTAAATAAGAGAAATGATTTCATTAGTTATATTGCCTTTATTTTCTCTCATGCATGTGAACATAAATATAATATGTGCAGTCCAACTATCAGCTTAGGCTTTTAGTTGAGATGGAACACATGCTTTAATTTGGTATCAGAGCCATGCAAAAGGTCATGGGTTGTGTTGCGGCTTGGAATCCACCACATACGTTGAGGGGGCGTGTGAACATAAATATAATATGTGCAGTCCAACTATTAGCCTTTCAGTTGAGATGAAGCACATGCTTTAATTATGCAAAAGATTCTTTACATTCAAATTTATCAATTGATATTCATTACATTGTCCATTATCTTAATTTTACAATATCTTGTAATTAAATATCAAAGTTATAGTACAAAATAATATTATATATTTATTTACCAAGTATTTTATTAATACTATGAAAAAAAATTTAAAATAATTTGAAGCTAATTATATTAACTACTTGGGGATTGGTTGACAAAGAGAGTACTCAAATAACCCGACAAATTGAAGCTGAATCACTCTATTTTACTCTTATTGAATTAAATAAATTAGTAGTTACACCAAAAAATGATACATATGTATTTCTCTAATACCATGAAAAAAATAAAAAAGAATAGTTTGAAACCAATCATATTAACTACTTGGAGGATTTATTGACAATGAAAGTACTCAAATAACCCATTACCCAGCAAATTAAAGCGAGAAACTACCTTTTAATATCTTTGGAATACATAATATTTTAAATTTTCAAATTTTTATTAATTAATTTAATTTTTTTTTCTTAAACTAGGGATTTCTTTATCCACAATAACTCATTCAACAATAATGGTTGAACCAAATGAACCCCAAACAGAACACCTAAAGGAAAGTCCATAGCTCATATATCATAATCTCATTGCATGACGACGTTGTCATCTATGCTACCAACAATAACCGAATTGCAAATAACACACTACCAACAAAAAGGAAGAGAACAAATAGTAAAGATGAAGACAATGACAATGTTACTCAAAAGAGAATTAAGAACACTTAAAAATTCAAATTAAAAGTAGTATTTCTTTAGACTATCATTTTTTACCAAATATTTAGACTATCGATTTTATAAGGTTGCAAACATTTATTTTAGTAATAATTATAATGAATTTTCTATATTATCTTGGATTCATATACTTTGAGTTAGATATTTAAATAAAAAATTCGACATTTAATTACCCATGTATAAACTTCTCCTATATAATCTTGCATTGATATACTTTCAAATATATATTTAAATATAAACATTGGGCATTAACCCATTCGCGCAATGCGCGTATAAAACTAGTATTATAAAAAGAGTGATTGTGCTACCCCACCACATTCCACCTCTAAGAACGGCCTAACACACGTGAAAAGATGTGTTTGACAAAAAGAAAGGAAAAATAAAACCCTAATTCATTTGCACCATATATTCATACATCCTGACTGTTAATTAAATCGTATTTTTTTGTTACAAATACTTTTTTTTTATCAATTATATGACAAATATAATATTGTTATCGTGATTACTTTAATTTAAATGTAAAATGCTTGTTATTTTTGCGTCAAATCTCAAATACATGGTGATAATATTCATATGACACATGATATACACATGTATATATTGATCATATAATTTGAAAGTTGAGTACTGAAATAATTGCGTATTACGTGTTGTAATCATTAGATTTAATGATAAAAACAAATAAAATGGGAAAACTTTATTTAAATCAATTCCATGGATATATTATCTATTATTTTTTTCTCTAATCTCTATTTTTTCTAAGTTCTCCATTTTAAATGTTACATTGTAATAGAGTCAGTAGTAGTAAACCCAATGGGGTAGCTCAAGTGGCAACTGAACTCTCTTTGTGGGGAGGAACTTCGAGAGAACCCGGGTTCAATTCCCAGAAGTGACGATTCCCCTTGGGCCAGCTCCTGTGCCTCCCGGAGCGAGGCATTGATGCCAAGACGAGGGAACCACCACATTTTCATATATCCAAGGCTTTCCGAGTACGACACTTGAACTTAGGCCTCTTTGCCCTCCTTGGTTAAAGCCTGGCGAGCTCATCTGTAGATCCAGGCTCGTAGGGATAAGATGTTGACAGTTGAGCCTTGATCCACCAAAATTCTTTTAAGCTTTTTTCCCCGCGTGTAGCCTTCAACAAATAGTGGGCGATTGTGTGGCGCACCTCCAAGCAACAAGTCTTCATCCTTGAAGGTAATTTCAGTGGAGTAGGAAGCTGCCCAATGCATTTGCACTACCTCGTTTTCGGTGTGTTTAGGAGATGAACATTCTCCTACATCCACTTGCTTGTCATTGGTATTTAGGCAGGAGCTAGTATATTGCTTGCCCCTTGAAGATTAAATCCTTTCGGCATATATTGAACCAAAGGAACTGGTGCTCGTGACTGCTTGACATGCCCCTTCATCTTTGACTTGCGGGCATAGCCACTTGTTGAGGTTTTCGCAACCCAACCTTTCACTATGTGCCTTGGATGTCTCACGGGTTTAGTTTTCTTTCTTTTATGAGTGACAATCACCCATTTTCCTTCAGATGTGCTATCATTTTGCTATGGTTTTGAACTTTGACCAGCAGTATGTTTAACATTGAATGGGAGTGGACGCTTTCGTTGCCCCCTATATTCCTTCTCAGTGCACAAAAGAGCAAACCGTCTAAGTGTAATTGAGATATGATTCATGCTTGCGCTGGCATCGGCAAGCTCAATTTTCTCGTCTTTGGCAAGTTCCATAAATTTATCCTTGAAGATAAAACAATTCTCAATCGAATGACCCAACAGGCGATGGTACTTGCAATAATTTGGGTCATTCACCCTTGAAGTTTCATCAGGGCGTCTCATCTCAAGCAATTCAATGAGCCTAAGTTTGAGTAGCTCATCAAACATAGGAGATACATCAGAATCCAAGAAAAGATACGTTCTCTCCTATCTTTCTTCAAGAGTCGGCCTTTTACCTCCCCTTGACGGGCTAGAAAATGATATGGGTCTAAGCCTTTCATTTGCTTTGGTGAAGATTGTCATTGGTGTAGCCTTCACAATCATTGCTTCCTTTTCTTGTTTTGGAAATGGTTTATTTCCTTTCCTGAATTCTTGCTTCGCAGGAGCTTCGGAGGAGTTGGGCAAGTTCAATACATTGAGCCCTCCCCTAGCTTCGATGCTCAACTCCATGTCGTGAGCACGACTGGATAACTCTTCGAAGGACTTTGGCTTAATCCCTTGCAGGATATAGGAGAGTTCGAAGTGCATGCCTTGGATGCACATCTCTATTGCAGAAATTTGGGATATCCTCTCCTTGCAATATTGGCATAGTTCCCTCCACCTTTCATTGTAAGCACCGGTACGTTCGCCTTTCCACTGGACGGTGGTGGTGAGTTCCAAGAAGCTGACCGTTCTCCTTGTACTATAGAAGCAGGTTAAGAACGCATGCTCCATATCGTGCCAACTATCAATGCAGCCAGGCTCAAGGTCGGTGTACTAATCAAAAGTAGTTCCCTTTAAGGAACGGACAAACTGCTTTACTAGCTGTTGAATCGCATTACATTTTTCACTAGCATATCGCCATAAGTCCGTACATCATTGCATGTTTCCATAAAGTGGGAAATGTGCTACCGAGGGTTTCCCTTGCCATCAAACTGTTGAAACTTAGGAGGTTGATAACCGAAGGGCATTTTCAACTCCTCAATCCTTTGTGCGTAGGGCTTAGCATAAGAATATGAGGGTTGACCTCCATCCAACTTGCCTTTGATAGCACCCAATATGTAGTCGTTCAACTAATCCACCGATATCATGCCTTCGGTGATTGGTATAGTTTTCTCAGTCGCAGGCAAGTGAGAAGTAGTTTCTTCCACTGTAGGGCTGACAGGAAGTTGTGATTGCTGAGCAACCTCTCCTTGTCTCTCGGGCTGCTTTCTTGGTGCGCGACTTCCTTGTCCCTCCATGATGCTCCCTACCCTATCATCAAGGGTGTTGATCCGTTTCTCTTGGTTTTGAAGGACCATAGTCATTCCTTCAAGACTCTTAGCAATTCTAGCTAATTACTCTTCCATGGACTCAGTGTTAGTTGCCATGGCAGGCATGACATTGTAGACACGCGTCCACTCAGGCATAGTCTTTCATAATGGATGTGACGGGGATATGGGGGAAGTACTCCCACTACTGGCGTTCCCCTGCATAGAAGTTGGACTACCACCATCGGTAGCTCCCTTAGGAGATGGCAGATTCCCAGCATAAACAGTTGCCTTTGGAGCAACTGGGGCATTGTCGATCCTTTGAACCATTCTTTGAGCCATGACATGAGGTTCAGGGAGTTGGATCCCCAAGCTCTTGGCGCTGTTCCTGGTCAGCGGACCCTACGTTTTCTGAGCAGCACCGTAGCCGGCTAGAGGCGCAGACTTGGAATTGGTAGTCTGGGCATAGGTCTCCTAAACAAAGGGTTGTTCAATGCCATTGAATGCGCTGGTAGAAGTAGTTTAGTAATAGAGAGATGAGAGACAGAGCAGTCCTACTGGGCGTGCCAAAATATGTAAACGCGAAAAACTTGAATTGTATATTTCAAAATTCAAAGTATATCGGCTACAATCAAGTATATGTATCAAACGAAAAAAGGGGAATAATCTCTGTATAGAAGTCATCTGATTCTCTACTAGAAGCATGCCTATCGGAAGTATGTCGAATTGGAGGTATGCTGAGTTTAGAATATGCTGAATTAGAAGTATGCCGAGTTCAGAGTATGCTGAACTGGAAGTATGCCGAGTTCGGAGTATACTGAACTGGAAGTGTGCCGAGTTCAGAGTATATCTAGCTGGACGTATGCCGAGTTCAAAGTATGTTGAACTAGACTTATGCCGAGTTGGACGTATGCCGAGTTCAAAGTATAATGAACTGGACTTATGCCGAGTTGGACATATGTCGAGTTCAAAGTATGTTGAACTGGACTTAGGCCGAGTTGGACGTATGTTGAGTTTAAAGTATGTTGATTTGGACTTATGCCGAGTTGGACGTATGCCGAGTTCAAAGTATGTTGAACTGGACTTATGTCGAGTTGGACGTATGCTGAGTTTGGTACTCAAATGGCGTGTTCCTCAGTGCAGATATACTGCAAGCGTGCTCCCGGTGTAAATAAATTGCAGGCGTATCCCTTGGTGCAAATAAATTGCAGGCGTGCTCCCGGCGCAAATATATTGTAGGCGTGCTCCCGGTGCAAATAAATTACAGGCGTGTCCCTCGGTGCAAATAAATTGCAGGCGTGCTCCCTGTGTAAATAAATTGCAGGCTTGCTCCCTCGGTGCAAATAAATTGCAGGCGTGCTCCAGGTGCAAATAAATTGTAGGTGTGTTCCTCGGTGCAAATAAATTGTAGGCAGGCTCCCGGTGCAAATAAATTGCAGGCGTGCTCTCGGTGCAAATAAATTGCAGGCGTGTCTTCCCGGTGAGATGCAGATCTTCAGAGTTTCAAAGTCTTCGAATCTTCAATGTCTTATTAATCTTCAAAGTGAAACCACTATTTACAGTGGTGGGTGTGTAGAGAAAATCTAACAACCCCATTTAATTTAATATTTTGAATTAAATACAAAGAATGTACATGGACATCATCATGTCCAGGCTCATGATCTTATATTGAACCAATTTATAATATCTACAACTTCCTCAAAATTATATAACTCACATATATATATTCTTGATGGGCCAAATTGACGGGCCACATATATAACCCGTTAATTTAATTGGTCCAATGCCCCGGTCCAACTTCAAATATTCTACCAACTTGAGCCGAACAACCCAACATCCAATTACATTTAATTAAGTAATTAAACTAATTAATTATTCAATGGGCCAGTTAATTAACCCAATTAAATAAACATTAATTCAATTAACTAATTAAAGTAATTAATTATCAATCGAAGCCCAATAGCACACAAATCAATCCATTTAAATTTTCAATGCTAACACATTCTTTATTTTTTTTTTCTTCATTTCTATTTTTTAAAATAAAAAATTTCTTTAATCGATAAACACACCATGTTTTCAATTAAATATAATTAATACGCGGCAAAGAATTATTCATGATAGAGATTTTTAGAAATTTGAACGAGACAATCCATGGCCATGGGGCATTAATTATGGGAAGAAACATATTGGAGAATTTACTGCGCAGCCATCACGGTGGGTAGAGTATTGTTATGTGGTACCCATATGGTAGAGATGAGATGGTACAAGGGTTTATTTATTTATTTATTTATTGTACCACCCAGAACAAACTACACTGTGGCACTTATTAGAATGCTCACAGAATTCAAAATAGTGCTACACTTAATGCATACTTATCATTAAATTATTTATTAATTTTTAAATTTTATTGTATCATTATTTAAATAGATTTTTAATAGATACTCTCCCATCCCATTTTATGTGTCTGGTTCGGTTAACGAAGCTTGACTGAAATTACTTTAATTTAATTTTCATAATATTAAATTTAATATTAGTATATAAAATTGTTGACACTGAAATTTTATTAATTTTGATTTTTTTTATATTAGTATATTTAAATAGATTTTGGATAATATTGATATTATCTAATTTGTTAATTAGATAATATCAAAAGAGTTTGAATTTATCAAAACTCTTTATACAACAGCTATAAATAGGACATTTTATTTCTATGTATCCATCCTAGGAAAAATCATAGAAATAGCTTTGTAGCTTATTTAGAGAATTCTAGGAAAAATCATAGAAATAGCTTTGTAGCTTATTTAGAGAATTAGATATCATGATCATGAAAATAAAAGCCCCATGATCCTAAATGTAACAGCTCCTCCCTGAAAATCATGCTTAACATGTTGATCCAAACCTCCAGTGAAGATCAGGCCCTTCAGAAGAACAAACATATAAGTTCTTCTCTGAAGATCAAGCCATTTAAAATCCGGAGGCCCTTCAATGGAGCGTCAAGACGTCAACTGAAGAATCAGAGGACCATATATTCAGAGCTTGCACCCACATCCACATATTGATATATATAACATGTAACCAGGAATTTTGAATTCCAAATATATATATTCAAAATTTCTTTGTTCACAAAAATTTATATATTTAGAAACTACATTAAAAGTACTATTAAACACAAAAAAAAAAATTAAAAAAAATTAAAAAATACCAAAGAAAATAAGCAAAAAAATAAAAATTGATTTGACCATAAATAGTAAACAGAGTAAGTAAAATAGGACAGAGGGAGTAATAAATAAATATAAATAATTTTTCTTTAAAAAAACCTTACATAATGTCGCATTAAAATTCATAATTAAAAAAAATAGTAATTGTATATTCAACCATGGCATCTAACTATTTGAAAAAAAAAAAAAAGAAAAAAAAAGGGGGAAACCCACCTTTTTCCAATAGCATAGCAACAAAGACAAGATTTGTTGGAAAAAATAGCATAAAATGACATTTTAAGTGACTATTTTGTGATACAAATATATGTTAGGTTCACTACCGGTTTGGGACGAGTCAAAGTGAATTCGGATTCTTTATAGTGAAACGAAGAGATCGATATATTGTACGCTCAAAATGAATATTGGTGAATCAGAAATTGATTCTCAAAGTAAATCTATTTGAGTTGAAAAAAGATGTGGAAAGCCTTGTAAGTAGTCTTTGTCCCACATCGAAAAAAGAAGTGAATTTGCATCACTATATATACAATATTCTCTTAGAGGGAGTTTTAATTGTATAGCTCAGAGGTTCTCTCTCGCGCACAAGAGGGGGTGCAAATCAAATTCTAGAATGACCTTGAAAACGGTTTGACTCGTGAATGCCCACACCTACAAGCATGAATGTAGTTCAGAAAAATGACAGGTCTCACAGGCTTTCGAAATATTGGGCCTCAACTAAGGTTTGACCTTTCGTTTTTACTTCTTGGAGTACCATTCTGAACAGAATTAATTCTGATTTTAATGGAATTAATTTCAATTTTAATATTTGTCTGCTGGTTACATGAGTAGTTGATTGTAATATAAATTTAAATGTCATGAGTTAATGCATTTTGACCATATCTCCTATATCTACCTTGGATGTAACAAGAGATTTAGAAAGGATAATGATAGTGGGGAATCTAAAAAGGAACTCGAGCTCGAGCCTCGACATTGCAAACGGGCTAGAGTCGAAAAATTATTTGGCACAAATTTTCTAACTTGTTAGAATATGATTCTTGTAGTCTACATTGTTTATTAGAAAATGAACCGAATTTTCTGACATGTTTGTTAGAAAATGAGTTTTGAACATATGTAGAAGTCGTGACTTCTACGGAATGACCAATGTAGAAAGATGCTATTAAAAGTGAAGTAGATTATATCCTATAGAGTCATACTTGAGAACTGCTTGATCGTCCTCTAGTTAATAAACCCTTAGGATCCAAGTAGATTTTTAAAAGGAAGATGAAACCATATGATTCCATCGAGAAGTATAAGCTTTTACCTTTCGTTTTTACTTCTCGTTTGTTTGAAAAGTAAAAGTTTATTACCTTTCGTTTTTACTTCTCGTTTATTTGAAAAGTAAAAGTTTATTACCTTTCGTTTTTACTTGTCATTCGTAACCTTCTGGATATCTTTCGAGTACCTCTCGAGTGTACTTCTCGGAGTACCGTTCTAGATAGAATTAATTCTTATTCTAATAGAATTAATTTCAATTTTAATTTTTAAAATTAATTTCTAGATTAAATATTTGTCTGTTATGAAAGTTACATGGGCTGATTTTAAGATCACTTTAAATGGCATCCATGGGTTAATGCATTTTTACCACCTCTCCTATATACACCTTGGATGTAGCAGTTGATTTAGAATAAGAAAATCCAGAGCTTTTTCTCTCAAAATCTTGCTCATCTTCCTCCTAAAATCTTTGTGTTCTAACCAAGTTCTAGTTATTCGGGCTTAGCTGTTTGAGTGCTCAAACGCTAGGTCAAAGCTTATTGTATCCCTAAACCCTAGACTACAACACTCCTAATAACACCAAAGGGATGTAGCAAGTATGATTTTAAGGATAGTGGAGGTATCACTTGAACCAACGTTACAAACCTTTGATCCTTTCGTTCCTTGTGCTTTATTTTTCAGCAATAATATTTTTCCGTAGTATTATATCTCTGACAAGATTTCACACAAGTTATCTTAGGTCAAAGTACATGTGATATCCTTGTACTATGATATTTTGTTCAATTGAATCATTATACCTTAATTTTGTTCAATTTAGTCCAATACATTAAAAAGTGATACAATTAAGAATAATTGTTGTACTAAAAAAAAAATTGTTAATGGTGTTATATAACCTAATTTAGATGATGCGACACTAATATCGTCTCTGGCACATGAGTGAAATATAATAATTACATGTCAACTCTTATATTATTTTATGAATATTAAAATTATTTATTTATACCACCAGCATATTGCATAAAGTTGTCATGATTACATATGCCATAAGTTTTTCTCTATTTTTTTTAAGACAAACGTTGTTGACTTCATCAACATCTAGAAACTTTATCCGTTTTATTATTGGATAGGAAATTTTGTATGACTTTTCCAACATCTAGCAAGAAATTTTGATGACTTTTCTAACATCTAGCAGCAAAGGAGAGATGATCATCTTCCTTCGTCCAATTAGACCTCGTAGCATGGTAGCCAAAACTTTGAAATAATAATAATAATAAATAATACTTCTAAACGGGATGAAGTAGGGCGAGTTCTCCTTCGTCTAGTCAAACTTCATGTGGTTGCCATGTTTTATTTATTTATTTTTTTAAATGCGTATTTTCACATAAAATGCTAGGTAAACATTTACCTCATAATAACAAGTGAATAGGTATCAATTGTATTTTATTTTTCAAAAGTTCATTTGGAATTTAAATTTAGCAATCAAAGCATATCAAATTATAGAGGGTAGAAAATAGAAGTAGGAATTGGGAATACATGTAGAATTACTCTCCGACCGGGATTCTCATTTGTCCATGAGGTTCGAATCCTTAGTTGATGACCACATCTACAATGAATAATTGGGAACTTTTCCCCAAATTCATAGTAGTCATTACTCGAAGAAGAAGAAGAAGAAGAATGGAAATTACTCATTGCCAGGCAGAGAGTCGACTTAATGGAGAATGCCGATAACCTTCCTCTTCCTTCTCGCTGACCTTCCTCCTCCTTCTTGCTGAACTTCCTCTTCCTTCTCGCTGCCCTTTGTTCTGTTGAAGTCGACAATGTGGTTCTTAGGTTTAACAAAAGGAGAGCCAAGACCGAATAATAAACAGATGAACCGGGTTAATTGAGGCTGTCGCTGGAAAATACCATTTTGCCCTTCACATTAAGGCTTAACGTTGTAATTAAGACTTTCCGGCCAAAATTGGCCGTCAATTTGGCCGGAGTGTCCAAAATTGACAGAAATTGAATAGTCAGGGTATGCAATTAACACTTTTGAAAGTCGTGGACTGCAATTAATAGGACCCTAATAGTCAGTAGACAAAAATGGCAATTTTCTCTTAAAATAATGTATTTTATAAGTTAGAATAATGCATAATGTATAATAAAATTTTGTAGTAAGATAATGTATTTTATGAGCTATAATGTACTTTATGTGTTAAAATAATGAAACTTCTCCTCCAACATTTTATCTTAACATGACTTTCATTCGTTATGTGTCCATTAATTGATTGACTTGACCACTAATTAAAATAAAACTTTAGTTACTAATTAGATAATAGCATATAAAGAGATGGATTAGAGGAAAAAAATTATGACAGGTACCAAGCATTATACCAGCAGCACAGCACGTGTCAATTCTAGTTAGAAAAAGCCGCCAATTTGGTCCACACAGAATACAACTGTGTAAATCATACTATCAAATAATGTACATTTAGTATATAAATAATAGAGTTTTTTTTCCAAAATGGTCCCTCGACTATTGCTCATTCTCAATTTTGCATTTCGACTTTCAATTGCACCTAATATGGTCCCTCGACTTTCAAAAACTCACCCAATTTGGTTCTCCGTTACATATTCCGTCAAATCAGTGTTAAAATGGAGGGCATTTTCGTCCATTTACATATTGTTAGCCTAATAAACATTGAGAAATAGTTGAGGGACCATTTTGAAAATAGTCAAGGGACTATTTTGGGAAAAAATTATTTTATTTATTTTATTTTTGTTTATTTTCATTTTTTAGACTCTATAAAATTAGAATTTCTATGCATTGTTTTCTTACAAATATAAATAGTTAAAATCGTGCAATCCATCCTAAAAATTTTTAACTTTTTTATAGACTTTTTCCCTCTATCTAAATATACAAACTATTCCTATGCAGATTTACAATAAGTTTCGTAAATTTCATAAATACTCATTTTTTAAGCACCGATTAAAATAATTCTTAGTCACATCTGTAGACTGTAGTACTAAATATATTACTTTGGAATTTTTTTATAAATAAGATATAATATTATTAAACTCAAATTATTAAAAATAATGTGCCCACAGCACAAAAGATTTTATGATTGACTTAAAAATTAACTATAAATTTTATTGTTGAATACAAATTGACAATTATTAAACATTATTTATAATACTTGTCCCGTGTAATATACTAAAATTATTAGGTAGGATTTTTATAATTAAGGTATAATTTTATTAAATCAAAATTATTAAAAATAATGTGTCCAATTACAAAATAAATTATACTTGCCTTAATAATTAATAAAAAAATAAGAAGAGGAAAACATATAAAAGATGTCATACAATATCTTAAATAATGTAAATTAATATAAAATTTAATAATTATTTTGAAATCAAATACAGAAAATATTGCAGGAAACATTGACGAGATTTTACTTTTCGGCTCACCTAAGAAGTTCACTAGAAAAATTTACCTTTCAGTCCAATATTTTCCCTACATTTTACACTCTTTGGGTGTGTACGCTTGAAAAAAATAAATTATTTTCAATGGTAAAAGTAATATTTAATGTGATACATAGTGATTGATTGTCTATGAACATAAAAAACAAATAAAAAAAAGTATATGAGTATTTATGAAATTTACGGAACTTATTGTAAAATTTCATAAGAATAGTTTGTATATTTAGAAGGGAAAAGTCCGTAAAGAAAGTTAAAAATTTTGAGGTTGGATTGCACGATTTTAACTATTTATATTTGTAAGAAAAAAATGTATAGAAATTCTAATTTTATAGAGTCTAAAATGAAAATAAACAAAAATGAAATAAATAAAATAGTTTTTCCCAAAATGGTCCCTTGACTATTCTCAAAATGGTCCCTCAACTATTTCTCAATGTTTATTAGGCTAACAATAGGTAAATGGACGAAAATACCCTCCATTTTAACACTGATTTGACGGAATATGTAACGGAGGACCAAATTGGGTGAGTTTTTGAAAGTCGAGGGACCACATTAGGTGCAATTGAAAGTCAAAATGCAAAATTGAGAATGAGCAATAGTCAAGGGACCATTTTGGGAAAAAACTCTAAATAATATATTTTTAGTATATTAAAAATATCCATTATATTCAAGAAAAATATATTATTTAAGTATTGAAAGTACATTATTTTGTACAATGTATATTCAGTATACGAATAATGTGCATTTAATATATTAAAAATGTATTTTTTTTTTATTATGGACCAAACGATGGTCCACACAATAATTTGTCTCTTTTGGTGGCGCCAACCGTAACGACTCTGCACAAGACTTCGTCCACGCTATTAGTTCAGGTTTCATTTCTCATGGAAGAAATCTAATTTTGGGAGCAAAGAAATCTCATTAGATTTATAGTTGAAATAACCGCGTACCCAATTTCAATATATACTCTTGAGTTTCCTAAATTAAACATATTCAGTATTTATATAACATGGCAGCATTTACTGTGCTAATTTGGTTTATGATCATCAGCGGCAGAGCGTTTCCAGCCAGCGGGGGATGGGCAAAGCCAGGTTGCCAAGAGAAATGCGGAAACTTGACAATTCCATACCCATTTGGGATCGGAAAAGCTGGGAATGGGTGCTATTTGGATGAAGCATTCCGAGTGGAGTGCGACAATTCAACCCAGGTTGAGGTTGCCAAGCTGCCATATATAATTGGAACCACCATTCTCAATATCTCATCAGAGACTATCACTGTAAAGGGCATTGCAATCCCCATGCCCCATAGCAACACCTCCGGAAAAAACCTGGTAGGAGATATCTCCTCCGGGTTTTTAGAGCCATATTTCAGCTTCTCATACACCATGAACAAGTTCGTGGCAATAGGGTGCGATATATTCGCGTACCTGTGGGATTCTAACAATGGAGACATCATAATCGGGTGTGCATCGCTTTGTGAAAGTAGTAGCAGGAGCAGTGTGCCGGATTTCTCATCCTTGTCATCATGTTCCGGCAATGGCTGCTGCCAAACACCCATCCAGAAAAGGCTTGGCAACTTCTCCGGTGCAGTGGTCACCATGAACACGAAAGGCAGCGCTTGGGCTAGCAACCAGTGTAGCCATATTGTGATAGTTGAGAAGAGCTTTGACAAGTTTGATGAGTATAACTTCTCTAGCTGCACTGGACAGTATGGTACACCAATGGTGCTTGACTGGTCAATTGGAAATCTCAGTTGTGGCAATGCAAAACACAGCATATGTGGCCAGAATACTCACTGTGAAAACTCAACTCGCGGCGTAGGATATCTGTGCCGCTGCTCTCCGGGTTATCAAGGAAACCCATACTTACCTCATGGATGCCAAGGTATTACTCCCTTCGCCCCATTTTATTTATTTTATGTGTCTGGTTCGGTTAACCAAGCTTGCCATAAATTATTTTGAATTCAATTTTTCATAATATTGTGTTTAGTATTAGTACATAAAATTTATTTAGAGTTAACGTCATTTGGGGTCCTATAGTGGTTTTGCCGCATTTAATCCTAAACTTTCAAGTTAACCACATGTGGTTCTTTTAACTTAAAAATTTTAACAAGTTGTGGTCCTTCTGTTAGTTTTAGCCAAGCAAAATCGCCCTTTTAGGAGGACCAAGACTAGTCAACGTTTGAAAGTTGAAGGACCACAACTAGTTAAAATTTGAAAGTTAAGGACCACAGGTGGTTAACTTGAAAGTTGAAGGACCAGGAATAGTTAATGTGAAAGTTTAAGACTAAACATGTCAAAATCAATATACTCGGAGGACCCTAGATGACATTAACTCATAAAATTTATATATTTAGAAACTATATTAAAAGTACTATAAAACACAAAAAATCAAATTTAAAAATACTAATGAAAATAAGCAAAGAAGAAAGAGTTGATCTGATTAATAAATAGTAAACAAGACAAGTAAAATGGGATAGGAGTATTAGATATATCTTCTCTTCCTTTACTGAAAGATAGAATCCCTGTTCTCTAATCTCTACTTTATTGAAAAATGGCATGGAATACTTGTTAGTCACCAATATATAAACAACCAATGGTATCAGCATTACAAAACAGGTTAAGCCTTTCATATCATTTAACTGAGAAACTGGCACACAAACTTAATGAAGTGATGACATAATTATGTTAACATTTCCCTATACGCAATGCAAATAATGTGCCCAAAGAATTGTGTTAAGAGAGAATATGCTAAGTAATGATTCTCTTTTTATTGACTGTGAAGATATTGACGAGTGTGAAACCCAGAAGGAGAACATGTGCCCAAACAACGCAGATTGTGTTAATATTCCAGGCAGCTACTATTGCAGCTGTCGACAAGGCTACCGCAGTGATTTAAGTAGATCCAGTCCACATGGATACACTTGTATACCTGACCATGAAAGGCGTATGTTGGTCAAGCTAATTTGTTTAGGTATGGAAATAATAAATCTTTAGAAGCCACAATACATTATTGCCTTAAGTCCATAAATTAATAAATGTAATGTTTCCTCAACAGGTGTTGGAATGGGCATAAGTGTTATATTACTTGTAGTCAGTGGATTCTGGCTTAATCGTAAGTTAAAAAGGAGGAAACTTGAGAAAGCCAAAGAACGGTTCTTCAAGAGGAATGGAGGCTTCTTATTGCAAAAACAAATGTCGTCTTGTAACAGAGGGAGTGTATTAGAAATGAAAATTTTTAAGACAGAAGAACTAGAGAAAGCAACAGACAATTTCAACCAAAGTCGAATTCTTGGAAAAGGTGGACTGGGTACAGTATACAAAGGCATGTTATCGGATGGGTGCATAGTAGCAGTGAAGAAATCTAACAAGGTAGATGAAGGTCAGGTTGGTCAGTTCATCAATGAGATCTTTATCGTCTCCCAAATAAATCACAGGCACATTGTGAAAGTCTTAGGTTGTTGTTTGGAAACTGAAGTTCCACTAGTTGTATATGAATACATATCCAATGGAACCCTTTCACAACATCTTAACAATGTTCCTAGTGCTTCTTCACCACTGTCCTGGACACTTCGTTTGCAGATTGCTGCAGAAGTAGCAGGGGCGTTAGCCTATTTACATTCATATGCTTCTACTGCCATCTTTCATAGAGACGTCAAGTCAAACAACATACTTCTAGATGAAAACTATAGGGCAGTGATCTCAGATTTCGGACTCTCGAGGGCAGTATCTATTGATAAAACACATTTAACAACGTTAGTTGGGGGCACAGTTGGCTACTTAGATCCTGAATACTTCCGCTCAGGACAGCTAAATGATAAGAGCGATGTCTATGCATTTGGGATTGTCCTTGCGGAAATACTGACAGGACAAAAGGTCATCTCTCCCAATAAATCTGATGAAGGATTGGCGATTCGCTTTAAGACATCTTTGAAGCAAAAAGATACACTGTTTGAAATTCTAGACCATCCAGTTGCAAATGAAGGTGGAGAAGAAATCTTTGCTGTTGCAAGGCTTGCCAAGAGATGCATAAAGCTAAATGCTAGAAAAAGGCCATGCATGAAAGAAGTAGCAGCTGAACTTGAACAATTGGCAAGGACTAATGGAGAAGATTTGGAAAATGATTGTGAAGACAACTACTTCTCATCAGGTGACACAAGTGATTGCTAAATGCCCTAACCATGAGTATATAAAACAAATACTTGTCTATATAACCTTTTTCATTTCTTAGTTCTCTTTCTTGTATGAGATAAAGATTAAATCCTTGTTTGTGACCTTTTTCCTTTCTTCATTTGCTTTCTTTATTTGTTATAACAAAACTATCCTAACTATGATTACAAATGAGTAAAATGGCATTAGTCATTGAATGTTTAGTATACTTTTGCTCTTTAATGGACACGTTATTGCTAGAATATACACACAGTCTTTGGTATCTCATATCCCATAAATGAAAGGCTTATTTCTATCAAGTTATAACCAATCTATCTTTATGGTATCTCTTATTCTACTCTCATCTCTTGCTAAATGAGCTTTTCCCTAACTACTGGACCTTACAACTTTTTAGTTTTTATTACTTAAACATCTACAATATTTCCGTGTAATTAATAAAAAAATTTGATCAATTTGTATTGTACTAGTCTCCATTTTTATTTTGTTAGAGCACGAGGTGTCATGAGCAGCCTTAACTGTAGGAGGCACCTTTAAGCAAAGTGCTGGCCATATTGGTTTTTCCATACGAGAGGAGATTTGAACTTCCAACCTTAAGGGATGAGAGTGCACAACCACTCACGCCAACCAAGCCGGTTTCTAGCTTCCATATTTTAAATCACCTAATACTACCCGATCTTGTATAGTTGTATCACACTAATTTTAAGTTTTACCCCTATGCTAAAGTACTCACATAACACATTCATTCATAAATTTCTTACTCTGTACTATCAACAATGTATCTTTCAACAATCTGAAACACATCACTTTATTCATAAATTTTCTTACATTGTACTATCAACAGTGTATCATTCAACAAAGATTCAAACATTTATTCAATCATAAATTTCTTACACTGTATTATCAAAAATGAAAAATGTATCACTCAACAATCAACAATCTGAAACACATCACTTTATTCATAAATTTCTTACACTGCACTATCAACAATGTATCATTCAGCAAAGATTCAAAGATTACCAAAACATAAAGATTTATAAGCAGAGAAGCAGACGAGAAAAATATCAACAATGCTCAATTATTATCTCATGTGAAATCCTCAATCATAAGTATAGAGTATAGAGTACTGAACTGGAAGCACCCATTGGCCTGAAATCATGGTCGCCCAAAAGAGCCAAAACCTAGTAGACCACCGCCACCTGCGCAGCCAATGGAACCTCAGAATTAGTCATTATCTCGACCAAAACTAATCAGCAGGACAAATATCAGTGCTTCACGACATACTTATATAAATTTATTGGCAGTTCCTAAGCGAATCGTAAACTCCCAATTCCACAGGATTGAAAAGAGCAGAAGAGCTTCTGAATTTGGAGATTCCAAGATGAACAAAATGGAGGAGAAAGACTAACCTGAATCGAATCGAGGGAACAAAGATTGGAGAGTTAATGTGTAACAAGAAGCGGAGAGATATAAATGAAAAAGTGGCGGGAGAGATCGAAATGCGAATGCATGTAGCCTCTGGAGAGGTCGCGATAGAGTTTGAAAAATCGGTGAGCTTGAAATTGGTGGCTGCGCATTACAGCTCTCAGTATATCATCACCGGGCATACTGCCCTGAACAGAGATTTTTGCAGAGTACTTTTCTTGAGTACTACATACTCAATGAGATTATAGTATTTAGGGGGGTTATATAAGATAAGTAAGTTTATATTTGTTTGGTAATATAAGATTTTTATGTTTGATTCAGGTTATGTAAGATTCTCAGGAAATGTAACATAATTTCTGGATGAAGTTTTTAGCTATTGGAAAGAAATGTGAGATACACCCCGATTTCTTAGGTAATCTCACATTCCCTTATCTTATTCCTAACATTAAGCTTTTGAAATTTTAATCAATTTATCTTATTTCCGTTGTCTTATTTACCTACTTCAATTTTAAACCAAACACAGGAATCTAACATTTCTAGTTATTTAACATTCCCAGCAATCTAACATTCCCTAAGGTAATCTAACATTCCGTGAACCAAACGCCCCCTTACTTTCTCAACTTATTAAGCGAGTAAATATTACTTTCCTGAGACTCGATTTCATGGCCTCTCATATGCACAAATTATATCGTGGACTGTGATCCACAATGCATTGTGGACCGCGCATCAAAACGACGTCGTTTTGATTAATGAAAACAAACGGATGAATTCGCGTCACTTACTTTCAGTTCATATACATTGCAATTACATTTCAACAAAACTTCAGTTACATTTCAACACAACTACAGTTACATTTTGATATAACTACAGTTTCATTCGATAATATAAAAACACAAATGTGAAACTGTTATTCAGTATCAGTTCATATACACTGCAGTTACATTTCAACACAACTACAATTACATTTCGATATAACTACAGTTTCCTTCGATAATATAAAATACAAATGTGAAACTGTTATTCAGTATCAGTTCATATACACTGCAGTTACATTTCAACACAACTACAGTTACATTTCGATATAATTACAGTTCCATTCGATAATATCAAAACAAATGTAAGGCAGTATCTTTTGAGATGAACTGTAGTGTCAATTACGGGTTTCGTCTCCCACTTGCTGAAACAACGTCGTTTTGGGACCACGGTCCACGATATAAGGACTGTCCCATATGAAAATGTCACTACATACTATTTAAGTACAAGTATTTGACAAAATAGGATTGAATTTTCAGAGTACTTATTAAAGAAATTTTAAAATATCGCCAATAAAAATTCTACTTTATAATAAAACATAGGATTTTTGGTAATTAAATTTTAAAAAAGGCAAAAGGGTCAAATATGCACATGTACTACCATTGATTGTTCATCTAGCACTACAAACTAAAATATGGTCCATCTAGGCCATTATACTCTTAATAATTTTTCATCTAGCATTTTTAGCTTATTTCTAACAAGTTATCCATCTAATTTGATGACATGGAAAAATAAAATTAGAAAAAAATGATGACATGTTATTTATGTGAATGTTTTGGATGATTTTACCTTATTTCATTAATGAAGAAAATAATTTCTTGCAATGAAATATGGTACAAATCAAAGTTGTTATATAATGTTTTAACTACAGTGTTGTTATATTATTTTTATCAGTTTTGGTCCTTCCAGCCAAATTGATGGCAAAATGTTGCAAAATTTTATATTTTAAGGACAAAATCATTATCCCAAAGAAAGATCTTCAATATCTAAACAAAAGAAAAATCATATTAAGAGAAAAATAATAAGGATTTGTCAATCGTCGATGCTATAAATCTCATAGATCTCTATCTAGTTTCTGTCTGTCTTCCCCATTATTTGCACCGATAAAACACCTATAAATATGATTTTACAGTGATTTTGTTTAGATAATGAAGACGTTTCATTGAAATGACGATTTTACCCTTAAAATATAAAATTCGACAACATTTCACCGTCAATTTGGCCGGAAGGACCAAAACTGATAAAAATTATAAAGTTAGGGACCAAAATTGAAAAATTTTAAAGTTGTGCACCAAAATTGATAAAACTCAAAAGTCGTGGGACCAAAAGTGATACTAATTCTTAAAAACTTTATATAGCAATTTTGATTTCTACCATATTTCATTGCAAGAAATTATTTTTTTCATTAATGAAATAGGGTAGAAATCATCCAAAACATCCACATAAATAACATGTCATCATTTTTTCTAATTTTATTTTTCCATGTCATCAAATTAGATGGGTAACTTGTTAGAAATAGGCTAAAAATGCTAGATGAAAAATTATTAAGAGTATAATGGCTTAGATGGACCATATTTTAGTTCATGGTGCTAGATGAACAATCAATGGTAGTACATGGGCCTATTTGACCCTTTTGCCTTAAAAAAAAAAAATTCCACTGGTGCAAAATCGCGTGGTTTTTGGCATAATAGAACCGAATTTTTTTTACCTTGACAGTCAAGTATTTATTAGAGCAACCTCAATAATTGAATTTTTTTCATCAGTTTTTTTTTATCATTTGGAAGGGGAATACCTAGAAGGTACAAGAATTTACAGCCATTGCCGCCATGATGGCACACCAAAGGTGTCTTCATCTATAGCTTCTAATATTTCAACTAAAGGTTGTTGGAGGATATAAGTGCCTCAAACCAGTCTGCAAGCTCTACCCGCAAGCACATTGGCTGGTTTGTTATGTTCGCATGCTATGCATTCACCTTCCGTCCTGCAGAAAGGTCTTGACTCCGCCCCTTGGCAATTCCAAAATAGATAATCTATGAAAAAAAAAAGCAAATAGGAAAAGAAGCTCAAGAGAGCATGCGGTTGTCCGCATCAAAGCCAAAGTGGTTGAAGTCGTGATCATCTCCAAACATCATATCATTGGGGGGTTCAGCCATGTCTAAAAACCCATTGTCATCATCCGGTGGATCATTTCCATGATAGTATTCGTCATCTTGCCTGGTTGGTGGTACCAATGTCCTCCCAGGATGATGGACAGTCGTCCTTGTTATCTGTTTGCCTTTGGCAGATCCCCGCACCACTATATGTTCATTCTTCGCGGCCGCTCTTCTTGGGATATGTCGTCCACTTCCTCGACCTCTATTAAGCTACGATGGTTCATAGGTTCTGCTGGTGTTTACTGTTGTTGGATACTGTTTGCTGGTCTCCCTTGGGTGGTACTGCACTTCATCAGTGTGCTCGTTTGTGATCTTTGCACTCCTCTGCCATCCTTGTGTTGTAGATAGTTTCTTAGGTGCATTATTTTGTTGATGCATAACATCGCCTGTCTGGTTCTCCTCTTCCAGATTCTGCAGAGGAGCAAATCTTGATACATTTCCTCCCATCTGCTTATTAACCCTGTCTACATTGACCCGCTGCTCTCTGTTGGTGTATCTGCTTCTCTCTCCCATTATCTTCATAGGCCGTCTCTCCTTACGCGATACCAACATCCAAGTTCCATATTTCTAAGTCACATGAGGGTTCACCATAGGTGTTTTGACTCTCAATGGAGCAGTTGAGGTAGTGGTGTTATCCTTCCCTCCAGCATCACCATTCTCAGGTTCATGTCTTGGCTTAGAGTTTGCTTCTGGACTTGCTGTCACTCCACATTGTTCACGTCGGTGACCATACAATCCACACTTGAAGCATACAAGGTGGATCCCATCATATTTAATCGGCCAGAGCTTCTGCAAGAAGTTGAACTTCGCCACTAAAGGCTTTGTGACATCAATCTCTACACAAACGCGGGCAAATTTACCTTTAGAAACCAAACTCGTAGTGTCATCTATCTTGATTGGCCGACCGATTTGTTTGCCTATCTTCTTGAGGAAATCTTCATCAAAGTACTCAATAGGGATCGCTGGCAACCATAGCCACACTGTTAGCTTCTCTGTCTTGTTCTCAGTCGGATCAAAATTAGGAGTCCATTCCTGCACAACAAGGTAATGCCCCATGATTATCCAGGGGCCTTCGAATCTTGCAAAATCAAGATCCCGTTGAGAATCAAATTTGACAAGAAAATAGTCATGGGCAAGAGCAATCAGTTCCATTTGTTCTTCAGGTTTCCAGAGGACTTGAAGCCTTCGAAGGAGATAAGAATATCCCACTGATTGACCCAGTACATGGATAATTAGCGAACGCCACCACGGCCTTCGCAATCGTTCTTTTTCAGCTTTCGTAACCTTGCTCACAGGATATTCTGGATTGATATTGGCTTCATCCATCTCTTCATCATCAGATACTGTCTCTTAAACTGTTTCTTTATTCAAAGGAACTGTTGTTTTAATCCCCTGCAATGCTTGTCTATAGGAGGCTAAAGGCGGTGTGAGGAATTCCGGCGGGTTGTCGTCCTTATTAGACAAAGACGACTCTTGATTCTCCACTATCATTGGAATGGATGAGTTTTCTTCCTGAATACCAATATTTAGTTTTGGTTTCTTGGTGCTGTGAACCAGTAAGTCTTGTTCCTCCGATGATCTGCCTTTTCCGGCCGGCGAACTCATTCCAGAGAGCACTTCAAGATGGTCAATTTTTTCATCAGTTTTGTTGGACTCCAACATCCACTTTATCATTTATTATTTTACTTATAATCTCAAAAATCCTTTTTCCCATTAGTTTTAGGTTTTTCCTTAATTTTTTAATGTACCCACAATTTTACTCCACTATATTTTGATTAATTAAAATAAACATACTTACATTTAATTGAAATGATAATTATAAAATTAGAATTAAACTACTAATTGTTTAAAAATGAAAATCAACTGCCTAAAAATTAAACTACAAAGTGATTTAAAAAAATGTGCACAAAAAATACAAACAAAGTTAAATAAAATTACAAAGAAAATAAAATTCAAAATTAAAAAAATATAAAATTACAAATAATATAAAATTAAAAATTACAAGAATATAAAATTACAAATAAAATTACAAATAAGGAAATTATAAAAATATCACATACTACATTTGCCTAAGTTGTCTTAGGGATGGCAATTTCAATTTGCCCCGCGGATATCCACCCGAATACACCTCGCATGGATCGTTTTTTTTTTTTTTGGTAGTGGATGGTGGGTCCTAGTGGATCTTAAAAAAGTAAACCCGCGGTGGGTCAGGTTGGATTCGAGTTCTATGTACAAAACTCGCCTAGAACCCCACCCGACCCACCATGTGTTTGTACATATATACATATATATATATATATATATATATATATATATATATATATATATATATGGGCACACTCAGGTGAGAACGCTTTGCATCCGTCCACGTGTCCAAATCAACGAATCAGATGTAATTTTAAAAAAACGGCGCGGTGCGTTTTCGTAAATAACTCAAACTTTGGTGCAAGTAATTGTGTTATAAGTGAACCTAGTTTCACTTACAAAGTGCACCTATTTTCGCACATATTTTCACTCTTGTTTTCACTTACAAGTGCAAGTAATTTACCTTGTTAATATTCATGCACCTAGGTGTACCCACTTATAACGTTATGTGCAACTAGTTATAACATTAGGTGCATTTAGTATTGAGCTCAACGTACATTTTACTTGCACCTGTAATACATTTTACTTGCACTTGTGTACCTATTTTCACTTACAAGTGTAAGTAATTTACCTTGTTAACATTCATGCACCTAGGTGGTGCACCTAGTTATAACATTAGGTGCACCTAGTATTGATGCTCAGTGTACAATTTATTTGCACATGTAATACATTTTACTTGCACTTGTGCACCTATTTTCACTTACAAGTGCAAGTAATTTACCTTGTTAACATTTATGCACCTAAGTGCACCTAGTTATAACGTTAGGTGCAACTACATCTAGACACGTGGAGCGTTGCGAAGCGTTCTCAGTTCTCTCATAGGCGAGTGGTTCTCACCTGAACGCGATCCTATATATATATATATATATATATATATATATATATGATATTAGAATAAGTAGTACTAGTATATAGTTAAATATAAAAGTTTCAGTAACTTGCGGAACTTTTTACTATTTTTATATCTAAACTACTATGTTTATTTTTAAAAATTAACAATTTAGTTATATTATATTGGAATATTTCTATTATTTTATGTTTTAGTATAACTAATGAATTTTATTATTTTATTATGTGTAGGTAATTTAAATATTTTTTTTAAAAAAAAATAATAAGTTGATAAGTAGTGTACCCATAGTGGGCACCTGCACCCGTGGGGGTATGTTTTAAAAAAAGTCCACCTGATACCAGTGATGAGTAAAATGGTGATAGTAAAAGAGGGTGTAAATGTCGTTTCGCTGAGATTGGGATTATGGCACGTACTTGTATGATATGTAGAATTCTAGGCACTAAAGCCTCGAAATTCACTAGAATCCAAGCAAACTAAGATTAATGAATCCAAGCCTCGAAATAAAAGGATGCAAATTAAACAAGGGATAAACTATATGATACGTAGGGGTATTGCTATCTTAATGCACTAACAATCTCTGAATTAGGGGGAAACAATTAACCAAGGGATTATGTCAATGCACATAAGAACTCAAGTTCAAACTACTATCGCAATCAATAAACAAGAATTAGAGTAGGATTGCCCCACTTTCGTGATGCATCAATCCTAATAACCTTTGAAACACAAAAGCATTGTAAGCCCCAAATACCCCTATTTTCATAGTAGGAAAATTGAGTTTGATATTGGTTAGACTTGACTTTTTCATCCAACTTTCGTTGCAATGCAAAACTCTCTAAAGAAAATCAATAAAAGTTGTGCATCAGTTATCAATAAGAGGAATTTTTAATCCAATTCAAATATAAAAACCCTAGTTTAATAAATTATCCCCTTTAATCAACAATCATAAACCTAGCATCAAGAATGACAATGGGACCCTAATCCAAACCCAAAAGCGAACTACTCACGCATCATAATTGTAAACAAAGCAAAGCAATAATCAATAGCCATAAACATTGCAACAAATCTGAAAAGAAAGTAAATAAAGGGAAGAAGGGAACTTTACTAATAATGAAAAACAAGTCCAACTCCAATCCGAGATTCCAATTTAGTGTTTCGAAACGTTGCCCCACAAAAGGTTGAATTGCTTGGTCGCTTTCTGGCCTCCAACACTTTGTACCATCAGTAGATAACTCCATTACACATTTATCTGTCCCACCAACACTTTGTTCGTCACATGTGAAACACAACAATATACCAAATAACCACCATCCTGACAATGCATGGTTGGTTAGTATCCATTTAAACATGTACATAGTTCTTTTACTGTGTGTACACAGTTCGCTATACGCTTCGATGTGTGCATCAACACCACTAAGTTTTTGCACGATAAGTTTCTGACGTGTAGAACTATAATATGCCCTTCGTTAAATCACTTGCTTAATCATGATCACGCCCAACTCTAAGTACCCTATTAACTACATGTTTGTGTCTGGTGTCCCTACTGTTATGCTACCGCAAAAAACATACGCATTGTGATTTACTTCCCAACTCATGTAAGCCCTCACTTACCTTCCCTCTTTAAACATGTAGGAAGTTCTTTCATTCTGTGTACCTAGGTTGACCTCCTCGAGCTTAGTGTCCATTTTTAATACGAGGTAGGCATTATTCTTAAGATATTGTGTGTGCACAGTGGCACTTATGTGTGTGCAAAAACTGAGTTGTGCACTAACTAAACACATAAAACGTAAGAATCTATTCGATTTTCACTATGTGCATTAACATACTCGTATGTGTGCACTAAAGGGTGCACCCTAGCGTCATTGTGTGTGCACATTACCTAATTGTGTAGCGGTTGTGTAATTTCCCTCTTCTTAATTCAATTGCTTAATCATTACCAAACGCATTGTTTTTTTAGTTCACCCCATGTTGAAATTCCCAACCTATCTTCCGCTTATAGTTTTCACATACAATAAATCCCTTACATAAATTGATATCTAAAAAACAAACTCATGTAGTAATTATATTGAAAAACATCTTGAATTGTACAGAACTTCTAACATGTTTCTGCAATTGAAGTTTACCGTAGCAGTAACTCAATTTATATCTAGATACTAATTGCTAAGGAAGGACTTCATTTATGTGTTTAATGAAGTAGTTCGAAGTCTAGTGCAACGAAGAAAGTTGATAGGCACATATTAAAGAACACAAGGAAAGTAATAGTATTCACAAAGACACATCAAGTTTGGTAACCCAGTTCGGAATAACTATTCCTATATCTGGGGAGGGGGGGGCACCACAATATGGTCAGCCCAACTCTTCATTTAATAACCAACAATACATTTACCAAACAAGTTGATCAAGAAGTGAACACTTCAAGATGCATCTGCTGATCCTCAATGTCTGAACTACGTCGAAGCTTCTTGAAGAGTTGGTCCAAGATTTCCCAATCTGCACAAGTTAAGGCCCCCCTCAACTGCTACTCTCCCGAGTTGCTATTGTGGTTTTCAGCCCTTATTCATCAATTAACTTGAATTGAATTGGATTCATCAAGTTGCTCTGGTTAATCTTCTAGACAAGTCCTTTAAATGAGTAATGCAATATTCAGAATTCTTTCTTGGAGATCATATAAATAATCTGAATGAGGATGAAAAGTATTTATAAGCAATCCATCTAGTTTTCTCTCTAATTGAATAACCGTCTTGATCTTCATCCTGAACTTGGTCTTCAATCTGGTTCACTACTGTACATGGATCTTGTATGTGACTTTTCATGCTGAACTATATATTTTTGTAGTACAGACTTAATCTAATGATATACAAAGCTTTGACTGTACTAAGTTCTGAACAAAATGTATTGTTCTATAAAAAACAAATAACTTGAGGGAGGAAAAATGATTTTATCAAAGTAATCCTATTTCGCAAAATAATCTTTTTTATTAACAGCCGTAGCCATCCCATATTCCTTTGCTATAATGAATTTCACAAACTAGTCACTGGTTCGGTCCCTTGCATGAAAGTGATCAGTGTCTGCCAAGGAATTACACAATCAAATTCAATCCTACCATAATTAAAATACTAACAATCCTCCGTGATATTCTAATATAATATTATCCATATTTAAACTTTGTTTGCTTTACCTTTTTTACCCCTTTTTAAAAATCCAAACACCCTAATCCTATGACCTCATTTTGTCAACACTTTTTATTTTAAGGGTGTTTGCATGTGAATGCAAGCCCGCACGCGCGCGCGCACACACCTTATCATTCACTGTAGCATTCCATCTTCATCTTTCATTTTCACGACACAAACGCAGCCTCTCTTCACCTTCTTTGCTCTTCATTTTCTTCTTCTTCTTCTTCATCACAGATAACAAGCTTCACCCTTTTCCAATAGTTTAGGTGACATTCTTGGTAAGATTTCTTCCTCTATTCATTTCCTCAATGTTGAGTTCTTTAGCTTTATTTTCTTTCAATTATTTTGAGTTTTGGTTCAAAATGGCCATGAAGATGTTGATGAGCTAGGTTGAGCTGCTACGGAAGACTTGCTTGGGATTGTAGCTTCTAAGGGTTGAGTTCTTTGACTGCTATATATCTTTCATATTGTGTTTATGGAGTATATTTTGCTTGAAAATCATGATAGATGGCTTATCTTGTGTTATATTGATCTATAAAAATATATATACATGTGTATTGAGTTGTATGTGGGAGAAAAATGTGTTTTTGACATAAAGTTTGAAGGTTTTGAGGAGACTTTGTTCTAAAAATTTCGTGACAGTGTTCTAGTTTCTGTGTATTTTCTATGGGACATGGCCACAGGTCTGTGTATACCTCTCAATTGTCTTCTTTGCCCTATTTTATTATTTATGGTTAGAATCTCACACTATTTTGGATACAATCACAACCCTTTATTGCACTTATTTGAATGCCTAGGATTTGTCTTCATTGTCCTCCATAATATAATGGTCATTCATTCCTGAATCCTTAGTGGCCGCTAACTGGTGGCCACTCTGAAAGCCCTAGCGGTCGTTGGGTTGTATAGTGAGACGCAATTGTGCGTCTCACTGTGTAATTATTTTTTAAATACTACAAAAATCAGTGCTTTGCAGGATGAAGATTTGCTTAAAAGCCAAGCTTCTCATTTGTAAAAAACCACTCCATCAATTTTTAGAGCTACAAAAACTTCGCCAAACAACTCTATTGGAGTATTGGGATACTCTTAAAGTTTTTTTTTCTTTAAGTTCATTTTCCAATGATATATATATTTTTTGTTAATACAAGGACGGGTGATACCCGAGGAGAGAAAAAGGCCTAGTTATTCTCCCTAACTCTACCTACAGATGTGGTGTGAAGGAGGTCGTCAAGGTAGGCCTCTTCACACCCAAAGGGGCTAGTGTCATAGATCGACCATTCATCGCTCTACCGGGCGCCCACAGAGGCAAGTGCATCAGCGACCCTGTTCTGTTCTCGATAGATAGCTTTGATAGAGATTTTCCAGTCTCTATCAATCCAGTGACTTACTTCCTCGATTATTTCTCGAATGGGGCCTCTAAGATTGGCTTTGGTGTGGATCCATTCTATGACCGTGGTAGCGTCAGACTGGAATTCCACATCACGATAGCCTTTCTCCCAGGCCCATTCCATACTCTTGACAATTGCTTTGGCTTCAACTGCTATTGGGTCGCCAAAGTCTGCTTTCCCCGAGAAACCTTCTCGCCACTCACCGTTCTTGTCTCTAAGAATTCCACCAAGTCCCGCCTTCATTGTGAAGTGTTTGACGCTTCCGTCCACATTAATGGTATAGCGATGGTTGGTCGAAGGCTTCCAGCATAGTCTTCTCATCCTTTGCGTAATGGTTGTTCCCTTCATGTTTTCTTCCCGCATGAAAGCACGACAAGCCTCATCCTCAGCTTCTTTGATCCATGCATGTTTACTCTGAATGTCCATCTCCCTTGTGTTGAACACTCTGTCATTCCGCCATTTCCAGATCCACCAGGTTGTGATAGTGAATGTGCGAGGCCACTCATTGTTTTCCTCTACCCTTGTTCGATCGTTGAGATTGTGCTCGATCCAAGTTGTGAGGCTGTGATGATTCCATCTGTGAGATCTATTTCTTCCCGCCACTGCTTTCCAGACTCCTTTAGCTCGTTTGCAATCCCTTAAGATGTGTTCTGTCGATTCTTCCTTCCCAGGGCAAATATTGCAATCTCCTTCCATTGTTAGACCCCTTCTCTTTCTTTCAGCATTTCCCATAACTCGATCGTGGCGTGTGATCCAGAGAAAAGTTTTCATCTTGCTAGGGATTTTAAGTTTCCAAATCTTACTCCAAGTTTGTTCCTGCATGTTAGTTTCATGACCCTTGATTAAGTTATAGGCAGAGTTAATTGAGAACATACCTGATGCTGTCGATGCCCAGGAGATCTCGTCTCCTACATCCCCATCTTCCACTGTTTTTAACTCTAGGCGTTGTCTGATGTCCTCAGGAATATTGGGCAATTCCTCCCATTTCCATCCTCTGTTTACGTCCCACAGTTCATTAACCTTAGCGTTGGATGTGACATGAAGGTTTTGATTGCCCAAGATGTCCTGTAGTGGTTTATCTTGTATCCATGAATCCATCCAAAATCTAGTGTCCCTCCAATTATTAACTGTAAATCGGATTTTTCCATGTATGAGCGGGAATGCCGATGTGATTCCTTTCCATGCATTTGACGCTCCTTGCTTGGAGGTCATGATTTCCACACCATGTTTGCCATGTGCATATTTGGCTCTCATGATTCTAACCCATAGGCTATCTCTGTCAACAAGAATCCTCCATCCCAGCTTTGCCATAAAAGCTAGATTCACTTCTTTAGTTGCTCGGATTCCAAGGCCCCCAGCCCCTTTCGGTTTAGTCACTGTATCCCAACGGATTAGGTGGCATTTGCGTTTCTCTGGTGTGCCTCCCCAAATAAACCTACGGATTCTTTTATCAATCGCCTCCCAAATTCCCGCTGGCATGAGCATGGTTTGCATGCTGAAGTATGGGATGGTGTGAAGAATGGACTGGGCAAGAACGTGTCTTCCCGCTAGAGTAAGATACCTCATCTTCCAACCATCCAGCCTTGCATCTATTTTATCCAAGATCGGAGTGAAAAGGCTATTGGAAAGTAATAACAAACTACACTTCATTAATTTAAGGTCTCATTTCCATTTTGTTTGTTTGCATGACTACTAATTAATAATATTTTCTAATGTTGTTTAGCTTTACAAGTTATTCAAAACATAAGCAAACATGCTGACAAATAATGATTACAAAGTAAATTTTGAATTTGAATTCTGATGAACAGTAGTCTATAAATATTGTATGTTTTAAGGTAAAAACACACACATAAAACATTTACATATTCAACTATCACACCAAAAAAAATTCTCTCAAAAATATCAAAATGGCTAGAATGTTCATTTTAGTTAGTGAGATCATCCCTCTAAGCTCAAAAAAGAGAGGAAAAAAAAAACAATGAATCTACAATTAGAGAGAACATATGAAATACCTGAATACAAAGGTAACAAAGGTTGTAAAAGCAAAAAATGCGTTTTCCATGATCAATAAGTATAATTTTCTAAATATAATTGTTTTATTGATTTCTATATTCAAATCTCATAAATAACTAATTTACAATATTTTTGACTACGGTAAGTGTTGAATAAGCCGATAAAATAAATTTATATATAAAATAAAGGGATTCGAAATTTTAGAAAAATAATCGCAATGGAAATGAAATAACGAAAATGAGGAAAAATTCAAGTCTTGTATACCAGACATTCTCTTTTAAACCGATTCGCTACCTCTCAAGAGTGTTAGAAGCATTGTAATATCAATCTCTAAGATAAAATAGATAAAAATAATATAATTAAGAGTTAATTCCATTTTTGGTCCTAGATTTATAGGTGGCAGTCCACTTTAAGTCCTTTTTTATTAGAACATCCATTTTTGGTCCAAGTATTATTGTGACATGACCATTTTTTGTCCTTTATCAACAAAACAGTTTAAATATCGTTAAATTCAATGATGTTTCGGTCTTCAATTATGGATGTTTAAAAAAAAAATAAACATAAAAAATATAACGGTTCAACATACTTTGTACAAAAAAGATTGAAATGCCTTTGTATTTAACGATATTTTGACGATTTTGTTGATGGAGGACTAAAATTAGTCATGCTGCAATAATACTAGGACCAAATGAGGATGTTTTAATAAAAAAGAACTAAAAGTAGATTGTCACTTATAAATCTAGGACAAAAAATAGAATTACCTCTATAATTAAACACTCAAGTTATATTATTCTCAACATACTAAAATAATAAGAGAGCACTTCAAATTTTTATCGGAATTGTTGACAGAAATTTTAAACATACAAACTTTATTTGTCCCTTCTTCATCTTTCATCTTTTTTGACTATTTTAGTCAATTTTCCCAATCTATGTATACGACATGGTAGAAAATTCGAAATATATACTTTATAAATGGATTTTAACAAAAGAAACGTCAAAGGATGGACTCCTGATTTAAGGGCTACGGTGGCAATTCACGCATCCCTGGAACATCAGTTCTTTGACCAAATGACCCGACGAGAGGGAAAGAGACAGAGACAGAGGAACTTAGCATAATATCCAGATAAACAGCTCCATAAATATACGGGCGAAGTGAATAAAAGTTCTAATTTAGGGTTTATAATTACGATTTTAATTTGTTGTATTATTGTTATCTTTAGTACTCTTTCAGCAAAAATAATTGCAATTATCGTTGTTTGGCATTTTTGGCGGTGAAGAAAATGGATGGAGGTTCAGCTCAGCCGGCGGATACGGTGATGTCGGAGGCTGCTCAGCAGCAGCAGCATACCGACCAGCAACCGCCGCCGCCGCCGCCACAGATGATGGGAATCGACAATATTCCGGCGACGCTCAGCCACGGCGGCAGATTCATCCAATACAACATCTTCGGCAACGTATTTGAGATCACCGCCAAGTACAAGCCCCCCATCATGCCTATTGGCAAAGGCGCCTATGGTATCGTCTGGTAAGTTGCTCCTAATCTATTTTTTTTTTTCTGTAATTTTACGCTGCCTTTTAGCTAAAGTGTTGATTGATTGGCGGATTGATAGATAAACATATTTTAATCTTCGATTTTTCTTTTGGGGTGAAATGAAGTTCTGCTTTGAATTCGGAAACGAACGAGCACGTAGCACTGAAGAAAATTGCGAATGCATTTGATAACAGAATTGATGCGAAGAGGACTCTTCGTGAGATCAAGCTGCTTCGCCACATGGATCACGAGAATGTTGGTGAACCATCTCTACACACCCTTGCATAAATTATCAATTTGCAGTGTTTATTTATCTGTTTAAATTGTGTTCAAGTTAAATTAGTAGTAACAAGAAAAAATTGAATGTTTATGCTACATATGTGGTTGAATGACACTGAGCAATTGAGTGTACTAAATAGCTCAATTGACTGTACTTCTGAGTTCTGAATGAGAAGGGGACAACAAGATGATGTGGATTTAATTTCCAATCCACTTTCTTAAGCATTGAATAAAATCTAGTTTCTTTCCTAAATTATAAATAAATCTTATCCAGTATCGTGCATTGTAAGTGTACCTTATATCTTGTACAATATGTCAAAACATCATAAAGCCATCATACATGCTCTCAAAACAAACTTTCCAATATCATTTGGTCAATACCTTTTGCGCTTGCCTTTATATATGATGATATATGGAGAAGATTCAAACAGTAAAAGCTCAATTTTTTTTTTTTAATGGAAAAATGGATTGTCTTCAAGTGGATATTGTTTTTCCTTTTTCCAACTTCCATTGAATGCTGGAAAACACTGGAAGGAGTTATCCAAATAAAACACCACCCGCGTTTTGAAGGTACACAGGTTTTTTTTCTCCTCCAAGTTGGTGAACTTTTGGAGAATGAAAAAGGGGAAGAAATTGGGAAAAAAAAATTGAGTTTGTGTTCAAGTCTATATTGTTTTTCATTTTTCCAACTTCCTATTGAATGTTGGATAACACTGGAAGGAGTATTCCAAATAAAACACTGGTGAACAGTGTTTTCCACGGTCCACGCTTGCTTTGAAGGTAAACAGGACTTCATTTTCCTCTCTCTCTCTCTCTCACTCTCTCTCCAAGTTGTTCCACTTTTGGAGAATGAAAAAGGGGAAAAAATGGAGTTGGATAATGGAAAATTTACCATTCTACTGAAGAGGGCCTAAAGCATTTTAGAATACTAGAATAGTAAGCGCATTAAGAACAGTCAAAGCTAAAATACAAAGCATTCCAGAACAGAAAGGGTTTATCAACTTGTGCAGACATTTACATTAGATGGAAATCTATTAATAAGTTGAAAATGAAGAATTGATAGTGAACTTTGAAAGTGGCTGCCCTTTTTCATTAATATATCATTTTCTAAAGACTCAAAGCACTATGAAAGCCTCGTCAAGGAAGAGTAAAACTCCTATGGTACTGATTCTTCTATCTAATCTTGCCTTTATCTTGCAGATTGTTGGAATAAGAGATATAATACCACCACCGCAAAGAGAGTCATTCAATGATGTATATATTGCATATGAGCTTATGGACACTGATCTCCATCAAATTATTCGCTCCAATCAAGCTTTGTCAGAGGAACACTGTCAGGTTTAAGTTTGGATATTGATATTCTCTAAGATGTTCAACATTAACTATTTGACTTCAGCGCAACTCACTAGAAAAGTACAATTATTTGATTTCTGAGTCTCTGACTCATAATAATCAATCTGTTGAGAAATAATTTCTCTCCCTCTGGGATGAATTTCATTTGAATGCTTGAATTTGTTTCTGGAAACACATGTGCAGGTTTGATATAAAAGTGAAGAAAGTTGAGGATCTAAATAAAATCTAAAATAAATAATAGAGGCAGTACTGAAAAGATGCTGGAAAAAAACTGCTTTTGTGCCCATCTAGACTGGAGATTTTTTAAGTTGAGCACTAGTTTTAAAACAAGGTGGCATATACTACAGAATGTTTGCCATTAATGATGCAGCACTAATTCTTCACTTAAAGTTATTAGCTATGGAGTATTTGTATATCTTTTCATAGACTTCCGAATTTTTCATTTCTTTTTCTCTTTGAATGCATATTGTGATTCATCAATGTTGTTTGTGTGTGGTAAACAATTCATTTCTCATTTGTGCAATTCTTCTGCAGTATTTCTTGTATCAGCTTCTCCGTGGGTTGAAGTATATACACTCTGCAAATGTTTTGCATAGAGACTTGAAGCCTAGCAATCTCCTCTTAAACGCCAATTGTGATCTGAAGATATGCGATTTTGGATTAGCTCGTGTCACTTCTGAAACAGATTTTATGACTGAATATGTAGTAACAAGATGGTATCGGGCACCTGAGCTGTTGTTAAATTCTTCTGACTATACTGCCGCAATTGATGTATGGTCAGTAGGCTGCATTTTTATGGAATTGATGGATCGGAAGCCCTTGTTCCCTGGCAGAGATCATGTGCACCAGTTACGTCTGCTTATGGAGGTATCATTTCCTTCACTACAAGCTGTGTCTAAAAGTTTATTGGCTATCATTCTGTCAATATTATCATGATCATCAATCTCAAGTCGCAATCTTTGCATATTCCTTCTGTTATTGTTAATTCGGCATAGGTTCAGTGGTGAGCCTATGGAAAGGGATGTGAAGCAACTCGCCTTGAATGGTAGATACCACTATTGACTGCGGACATACAATTTAAATCCTTTTAAAGTTGATTACTTTAAAGATTAGGGTCAACTGAATGTGTTATGGAGAATTTGAGTCAAATTACTGAAAGAGCGCTTCCGTATTCTTGGGTCAATTTGACCTAATTTGGCTTAAGTTATGATATGATGAATTCAATTCATGAAAATAAAGATTAGGCATTAACAAAAAAAATACATAAAAGTACTGCTTCCCTCAAGAATTGAAATTTCAATTGTAAGAAAATATATAAAGATAGAGGCTTTTAAACCAACAAGCCAAATTTAACAAAATGAATGCGATGGAGGGATTCAACCATCATTAATAGTTAATAGCAATTCCCAAACTCTTTGATGCACTTCATATAAAATATGTAACATTCATTTGATTTATTTAATAAAATGGAAACTGGATTGTGTTTAGATTTGTAACAGAGTTGAATCCTTATGGAAATTTTTATACTAAGGATAACTGGGGGAAAAAATCATGGATTTTAGCAAGAGGAATATTCACTTGAATTTATTCTAGGGGATGTGTTATGAGGAAAAATCACAGATGGGTTGCAGTTGGAGCAACAACTTTATATTGGAAAGAACTCTCAAGCTGAAGATATAGTATACTGTATACTAATAATTAAGAATTATGACTTGATACCAGCCATCCTTGATCCTTGCCTATATTGTAATTTTGAAAAACCCAATTTGTAGTTGTTTCTTGGAATTTAAATCCATGTCTTCAAAGCAAACTCTGAAGAAGAGAAGAATAAAATAAATTTCACCACAGCTAAAATGAAAATGATACTAGAAGATTTAGAGCTTATAAACAATAACTAATGATATTGTGTTCTCCTTTTCTTGTTCCTGATTACCTACACTCACACATCTGGTGAGTGGCTGTCCTTCATTGACCTTGTCTTTGTAATCTTTGCTTCTAATTTTAGTTTTGATGATAGCATTTGGAAGATAAAATGGAAAATGCATGGCACATGCCCATTACTAGAGTGCAAATCATTTTCAAATGTGATTATCTCTACTTGAGTAAATTTTCATTAGGGGTACACTTTTCAGCTGATCGGTACTCCTTCAGAAGCTGAAATGGAGTTCTTAAATGACAATGCCAAAAGATATATCCGTCAACTTCCTCTATACCGTCGCCAGTCATTTACTGAAAAATTTCCCCATGTGCACCCTGCTGCTATTGATCTTGTTGAGAAAATGTTGACATTTGATCCTAGAAAAAGAATAACAGGTCAGTGGTTCTACCTGTCCCCTCTTAGATTTTGAATCAGTTTTTTTTGGGTCTCCTTTATACGGCTCAAGTTATTATGCATCAGAAATTCGGAATATGAAAGTGTGCTGCTCTGCTTCAATATTACTCTGCATATTTAGTTCAATTATCAGTACATAGTATGTTAAATACTCTGTAATTTATTTGGTCCAGACTCCAGTGAGACAGTATAAGATTGCCAGCCGGAAATTGTATTGTTTCCTCTATAAATACTTATGTTTTTCTTATTTATTGTCTTTCATGCTAGTACACTTGTTACCTTTCTGACACTATAAGAAAAACTCTGAAATAGTTTCAGTTTCTTTATTTGGTAGCATGTTACATTATTGAGACAGGTTTATTGCCTAACAAATTCAACTAAATGCTTTGTTTCCAATTTATGTGGTTATATGCCTGAAACTGTTTGTGATTTAGCACATAATTATGTGAGTTTAATAGCCTAATAGTCTGGTGATTATTGTTTTCTGTATTGGGTTTATGCTGAGAAGTACACGGCCTATCAAAATTTTCTATGATCATTTATTAATCCTCTATTTTTTTGCCTTTTGTCTTCAGTTGAAGATGCACTTGCACATCCCTACCTAACGTCTCTGCACGACATTAGCGATGAACCTACATGCATGAATCCTTTTAGCTTCGACTTCGAGCAGCATGCCCTCACCGAGGAACAAATGAAGGAGCTGATTTACAGAGAGGCTCTTGCATTTAATCCCGAGTATCTGCACATGTGAAGGACCAATGGTTGTAGAATGTTGTATTTGTAATTTGTATTATTATCATGTTTTATCCATCTTATCATTATTCTCATCTGTGTGTATATATGTGCACGCCAGTGGTACTGAACACCCAAGATAGCGATAGCTCTGGCATTTATACATTCAATCATTAGAGAATTTGGGTCTTAAAAATCTGTTGTATGAATGAGGCAGGTAACCTATGTATGTGTTATATTTGTTGAAGTCAGATAGCTGATTAGATGGAATGTCCATAAATGTTATCTGAATGATTTTTACGATTGCTCGCAAGGCTGCTGTTTAACCTTCTCTATTTTTTATTTTATTTTATTTTATTTTTTTTAATGATGTTTATAGTGTTGTAATCCATTTTATTTCGTTTTGTACGAAGTTAATGAGCAATATTGGTTTTTTTTTTTTGTTCCTACGTTGTGCACGATTAATCATTTTAGTTTCTGTTGGTGGTTCACTAATCACTACTAAAAATTGGCAAAAACTTGTGTGCGGCCGGGCCGACTCACCGTAAGACGGGTTGGGTCGGGTCAACTCACCGTAAGACGGGTTGGGTCGGGTCAAGATGTAATGTAATACTTATATGCACAAATGTTATACTTATATGCTCAAATGTAATATTAATTAATAATAAAATTTTTGTTACTTAGAAGGGTAAATATAATACTTTTAAGGGAAAATAGGGTAGCTCAAGTGACAAGTGAGCTCTCTTTGTGGAAAGAATTTTGGGAGAACTCGGGTTTGACTATCACAAGTGACGATTCTCCTTGGGCCAGCTCCCGTGCCTCCCGGAGCTGGAACGAACGTGGGTGTATCTGGACCGTTAAACGGACAGAGAAAGACCCCGTGAATTTACCAAAAAAAATTTACATTTTTCCTCAAAAGTATTATATTTTCCCTTATAAGTAAAGGACACTTGTCAACGTTACTTATTATGAAAAATGTACTGTATTACTTTTTCTCTTATAAGTAACAAAAATTGTATTCTTGATTAGTATTATATTTGAGCATATAAGTATGACATTTGCATGTTGCTTCAACCCGACCCGACCCGTCTTACGAATAAGGATCCGTGAGACGATCTCACATAAGTGTCACCCTTAAAAATTTAAGATCAGTTTAGATATATGAAAAATGACTTTTGGAAATCATTTTTTAAATTTTCTCGTGTTTGGATATTTAAGAAAAATAAAGTAGAAGAAAAATATTCATTTTGACGGAAAATGTCTTCCTAAAATTTTAATTGAAAAATATTTTTCAAATTTTTTATTTCTGTATTTATCTTCTACCTTTCAAGTTAGTTTTTGAAATTTTATTACTCACTACACTACCATCAATTATTATTATTATTATTGTTGTTGTTGTTGTTATTTTCATTCAAGAAAATGAATCTAATAGAAAAAATATAATTTCTTAACTTTCAACTAAACAGAAATATATAATTTTCTGAACTTTAGTTAAATATTAAAAAATTAAATTATTTTTCAAAAAAAAGGCATTTTTTGGAAATTTTTTTTAAGTTTTTAAACAGAACCTTAGTCTTCAATTATGCTAGATATGCTTTAGTCCTTGATGCTGTATTTTTAGCATATTACTATTTTTTTTGGTTGTATTTGATAATCATTTTAAAATTGATATAAGTTGAATATAAATTTACTTTAAAAGTCAATAATTAAAAATAAAAATAACTAATTGCGCAAATGTTAATTGATTTGTTTTTATTAGGACTCTACGTGCTTGTGTTAGGTTATGACTTTCTATCATAGTCTTCTTGAGATTCTCACTATGTATATATTATGATGTAATATGTAACTTTGTAATTAATTCAGACATACAGTTCTCATCTGGTATTAGCTAGCAAGGGTTTTTTATTCGCATGGCTGATGTTAATTATGCTCCTGATGGATCTGTTAATTCTTCTGAGCGGATCGTCTCAGATGTTGTTGCTACAACGTCTTCTTTACCTGTAGCTATGAATTCTTTATCTACCGCCCATCACTTTGTTAGTCTTAAATTAACCTTTCGAAATTTTCTATTTCGGAGGACACAATTAGTTCCGTTTTTGCGTGGTCAGAACCTCATGGGATTTGTTGATGGTATGTCAGTCTGTCCGCCGACCGTTGTCGCCAACCCAGCCCACAACAACGATCGCTTCTTCTTCTCCGGCAGTTTTGCCTAACCCAACGTATGTAGTGTGGTTGCAACAAGATCAAGCTTTGATGTCCATGTTGATTTCCCCCTTATCCGAAGAAGTCATGTACCTTGTAGTCGGTCGCCGGTTGTCAAAGGAGGTCTGGGATTCGGTCGAGGCAACGCTGGCTTCTTCCTCTCGTGCTAGTTTGCTCAATCTCCTTGGATAGCTCCAGACGTTGCGACAAGGAGACTACTCAGTGTTAGATTACATTGGTCGTGCACAGGTGATCATCAAGGACCTCGTTCTCGCCGACCGGCCGGTATCCCTAGACAAGCATAACCTTTATGTATTCAGGGGATTACGACCAGAGTTCCGACCTTTGACGACTTCTTTGTCTGTTCGTGGTCAGCCGGTTACCATGCAAGAATTGGCGGATTTCTTGGGCGCACATGAGTTTATTTCTAACGAAGATCTCTATGGTGGTTTGCAGTCGTCGGCCGCGAACTCTGTTCAGCGAGGTGGCAGCCAACAGCGATCCAGGAATAATCGTTGCGGGGGCAATTGGAATTGAGGTGGCCGTTCTGGTAATGGTTGCCGTGGCGGTGGTCGTGGTGAGTAACAATAGTGTGGTGGTTAGAATGGCTCTGCTCCTTGTTGCCAAAGTTGTGAGGGAATTGGCCGCACCACCGTGACATGCTACAACGGGTACACTGGAGCTCCCAATCCGCAAGCACATTTAGCTTTTAAATGGTTCGGATGTTTCTTCTGATTCACACGTGTGGTTCCTAGATACAGGAGCTACGAACCATGCTACACCGGATTTAGCTACACTTTTTACTTTAGAGGAGTATATCGTTAATGGCACGCTGTGTTTCGGTGATGGTATGGGTTTATCTATTAGTAGTATTGGCCATGCCTCTTTTAATACTCCATCTAGGTTGTTTAGGATGTCTGATATTTTGCAAGTTCATGGTCTGTCTACTTCCTTATTGTCTATTTAGCGATTTGCTTCTGACAACAATGTGTTTTTTGAATTTCATCCTTCTTTCTTTGTTGTGAAGGATATCACCACCAAGGAAGTTCTACTTCGGGGCAATAGTTCTGGTGGTTTATATATAAAAGTTGCCAGTTTCGCGTTCGTCTTCTTTTGCGTTTCTATCTGCTCGCACATCTGCTGCGGTTTGGCATGATCGTTCGGGTCATCCCCATCAGGCATCAGCGTGTTCTTAGTCGTATTCTTCAGTCTTGTTCGGTTAGTGAGTCTAGTTGTTTTATTTGCTGTAATTCTAGTTTATGTTCTGCGTGTCAATTGGGTAAATCTGCATGATTTCCTTTGTCACTTGTTGAGTCTAGTAGTTCTGATATTCTTGATTTAATTTATATTGATATTTGGGGTCCAGCTCCTATTGTATCATCTAGTGGTTATCGTTATTTTGTTATCTTCGTGGATGATTATTCTCGTTACACATGGTATTTTCCTATGCGATTGAAATATGATCTTTATGTTATTTTTGATCGCTTTCGTACTATGGTTGAACATTCATTTTCTCAAAAAATAAATTCTATACAATCTGGTCTAGGTGCTGAATACAAAAAACTCCACTCGTTACTCCTTCAGCTAGGTATTAATCATAGACAATCTTGTGCATACACTCATGAGCAAAATGGTTGAGTAGAAAGACGTCATAGGCATATTGTTGAGACTGGGCTCACTCTTATGGCTCATGCCTCTATCCCATCTCATCTCTAGGAATTTTCTTTTGAAACTACAGTCCATCTTATTAATAAAATGCCTTCTTCCGTTTTAAAAAAATTCCAGTCCTCACTCTGTGTTGCATAAGTTACCACCGTCTTATTCCTTTCTTCATGTCTTTGGTTGCTTCTGTTACCCTCATCTTAGACCTTATAATCATTATAAGATGAGCTACAGGTCTTCTCCATGTGTCTTTCTCGGGTATCCTGATTCCTTTCGAGGGTATATGTGCATGGACTTACTCACTAATAAGATTTATGTTTGCAGGCATGCACGGTTTGATGGGATAATTTTTTCATTTGCTACTAAATCTGTTTTGCAGCTACGTTCGGTCCCTCAGCCTTGTCTTTGGGTTGTTTCTGCTTCACGATCAGATTCTGTGTCTTCTACAGTGATGCCTGTCTCTTCCTCCACCCACTCTGCTCCTACTGCTGCTCCTACGCGTGCCCATGCTTCGAGACCGAAAACCAGAACCCACGCCATGACTACTAGGAGTCAATCTCGTGCTCCTCCTACAACCTTAACTACACATGTTTGTCCGTCTAAGCCCACTTGTTATACGCAGGCAGTCAAGTACCCATAATGGCGTGAGGCTATTGATAAGGAATTTAATGCCCTCTTATAGAATCAGACTGGTGCCTAGTGTCTCTTCGTTCTAATATGAATGTTATTGGATGCAAATTAGTCTTTCATACGAAGAGGAAGGCAAATGGTTCAATTGAGCGACATAATGTGAAGTTAGTTGCAAAAGGGTTCAATCAGGTTCCTAGTCAAGACTTCTTTGATACATACAGTCCAGTGGTCAAACCCACTACAGTCAGGTTACTTCTATCCTTGGCTTTATCTTCTGCTTGGGTCATTAGATAGCTTGGTGTTCACAATGCATTTTGAATGGAACTTTGACTGAAACTGTGTATATGCATCAGCCACCTGGTTATATTGATACACATTTTCCTAATCATGTTTTTTTGTTAAAACGGTCTTTGTATGGTCTAAAACAAGCTCCTAGGGCTTGGTTCAATCGTCTTCATAAATTTTTGTTGTTAGTGGGTTTTCAAGCATCTAAAACAGACGTGTCACTATTTTCTTACTCCCAAGATTATGCCTATGTTTGTCTGTTGGTCTATGTTGATGATATACTTGTGATGAAGAGTGATCAGAAACTTGTTGATGTGTTATTGCCTAAATTATCTACTGCTTTTAAGATTAGAGATCTTGGTGAATCTAGAATCTTTCTTGGGATTGAAATAGTTAAGTGTAATGATGGTATGTTATTGTCTCAGCGATGGTATATGATATCTTGAAACATGTTGGGATGTCAAATTGTAAACCGCTAGTCACTCATGTTCCTGTCTCGAAATCTATTCCTTCTAGCACATATTTGTATGAAGATCCTACTCAGTACAGGAGTTTGGCTCGTGTTTTTCAGTATCTCACAGTTACGAGACCATATTTGTCTTTTGTTGTGAATCAGCTATGTCAACACATGCATGCTCCCACGGTTTCATATTGGGCTCAAATGAAACGTGTACTGAGGTATGTAAAAGGAACTGTGTCTTATAGACTGCATATACGGAAGTCAGTATCGAATGATCTTCATGCTTTTTCTGATTATATTCTCTTTAGGCTGGTTGTCCTGATGATCGTAAGTCCACTAGTGGTTATGTTGTATTCCTTGGTACCAATCTTGTGTCTTGAGTTTGTAAAAAGCAAAGGACTATAGCTAGATCATATAAAGCTCTAGCTAATGTTGGTGCTGAGGTAATCTGGATTTTGTCTTTGTTGCGTGAGATCATAAGGTTCCCAATATTCTTGTGCCTAAATTATTGTATGATAATCTTGGGGCTACATATATATGTGCAAATCTGATTTTTCATGCCAGGACCAAGCAGGCGGAATAATTTCGTCGTGTACAAGAATACGACAAGCCGATAGACGACGGAACAGATTCCGTCGCAATTCTGTCGCGAAACGCAATTCGCGACGGAATTTTTCCGTCGCGATTCGCAATTTTTCTTGTAGTGGCATGTGGAGATTGACAATCATTTTTTTTAGACACAGAGTTACTTATGGTGATATTCAAGTTAATTTTATTTCAACCAAGGATCAACTTGCTGATATCTTTACCAAAGCTTTGTCTGATCCTCATTTTTCATTCCTATAAGTTACTAGTACTCTATCCTGTGCTTAAGGGCAGTATTAGGACTCTATGTGTTTGTGTTAGGTTATGACTTTGTATCCTAGTCCTCTTGAAATACTCAGTATGTATATACTCTGACGTAATCAGTAACTTTGTAATTACTTCAAACATACAGTTATCACGGTTTCATTCTTAATGGGTTTTAGAAACTCATTTTGATTGGTTATTTAATCATAAACTTATATATGATTTTTAACTTTTAGAAGTTTTTTAAAAACATTTTATTTCCTATCATCAATGCTCCAATTGCCAACTAAGAAAATTTGTTTTCTTCTAAACAATTATTATTTCTCACTATTCGTTTCACTTTTCTCATCTAAAAGTCAACACTAGAATATGTTAAAATTAAACTTATATATTGCACTTATAATAAAAAAAATTATTGTATTTATAATATTGGGTATGGACGTATATATGGTGCGTTGTAATTTACTATCTATTAAATATTTTTTAACAAAATTAATTAAATAACCATTTTAATTATCTGACAAGAAAACAATAAAACATTAGAGTATTTGAGAAAATTAAAATATCATTTATTTAATCATAATATATTATTTATAATAAATTTATTTAATTATAATAAATTAAATAATCATAGTATATCATTTTCACACCTGTGTTAGACCGTCTCACGAATCCTTATTTGTGAGACGGATCGAGTTGACTTGAATCAACATGCAAATGTTATACTTATATGCGCAAATGTCATACTTATATGCTCAAATGTAATACTAATTAGGAATAAAATTTTTGTCATTTATAAGAGAAAATGTAATACTTTTGAAGAAAAATGTATAGTAATAATTTTGCATTTTGATGTAAAAGTATTATATTTTCCATCAAAAGTATTACATTTTTCATAATAAGTAATGTTCCCCTAACTTATAAGAAAAAATATAATACTTTTGGGAAAAAATGTAATACTTTTACGATTTAAAAGTATTACATTTCCCCTTAAAAATATTACATTTACCATTATAAGTAACAAAAATTTTATTCATGATTAGTATTACATTTAAATATACAAGTATGACATTTGTGCATAAGTATCGTATTTATATATGGACCCGACTCGACCCGTCTCACGGTGATACGGTCTCACAATAAGACGGCCTCACATAAGTTTTTACCTTAAAAATATAGTACCTATCGATATCAAGAGTATGTGAATGACAGGCATGTCCATTCATGTCCAGTACAACTTATTACGGAGTATTACATATAAAGGTGTGCTTATTAATATTTGACTTTTAGCATGATTAATAAAGATCTTAAATTATGCTTAACTTTTTAAACTTTTGTTTAAGCAAATAATGTGAATAGATTATTAGACAATAATGGATTGTGAAAACTGAATAATCCATAATTTACTTCAAATCATTCTTAAATTATTGACTTAAACAAAAGCAACACAATATAATTTACAATTTATATAACTGTTAGGAATATAGCGGAATAATGCGGAAGCGAATAATCGAAAAATTGAGAATTATAGAAGTTAAATAATAGGGAATAATATAATATTGACTAATGAATAACTAAAATGGGAAAAATATAAAATATATATATATAATCTCTTAAAAAGAGTACAAAGGGAATATATATATATATATATATATATATATCTATGTATACGTGAGGATAAGACAAAAGAAATAATGGATTCAATATGAAATTGATGTGCATTTAACAAAGCAAAGACAGTGCTATATATATACATTCAAAATGAGAGAATTATGTGATATGGAGAGAAATTTGGCACTTGTGTGAAGCAGCTTCAATCTTGGCGATCGTGCAAGAAATGGAGCAAGCTGGTGGAGAGATTAAAACGGCAGTGGTGTCCATGGTCTACACGAAATTTGAGCCACAATAATTAAAATTCTAACAATCTCCACCTTGGACCAAATTTATTGTAAAACAGCTGGAACAGCTGACTAAACTCAAACACTGCTTGAATTCAGCAATTGGAAGAGGCTTGATAAGCAACCAACCACTTGGACGAGTTGACACAGGAAATAGCCTCAGAATAACAGGATGGATCACCATCCCAGGATGGATCACCATCAAACTCCTGTGCAACTGAAAGTGCGTAAGCAACCAAGTGGGTTTCATCATCACTAGCATACCTAGCAGGTTTTTTAATTGTCCTCCTAGGCCGATCTTGGGCAATAGAGTACTCTTGCTGTTGCTCGACGAGAGGTGCGGTACTAGTAGATGCATCATCTTTAGTATTACCATCCGAGGTAGTAATACTATTCATAGGCCTGAACTCAAACTCCACCTTCTCACCAGTACTCTGTGTATCACCTATACTAGGAATAACACGATCTTTTCCAGAAGAAAGTAGTGCATTGTCATCAAAAGTGATATCTCAACTTAGAATGATCTTGTGGGAATCAGGAGACCATAGACGATACCCTTTTGACTCAGAAGCATAACCAAGGAAAATGCATTTGACAGCTCTCGGGTTTAATTTACCCGTACTGGAATGAGCATAAGCAGGACATCCAAAAACTCGTAACATAGAGTAGTCAACAGGATTACCTGACCAAACTTCCTCTGGAATGTTGAAATCGAGGGATGAATGTGGAGATCTATTTAACAAATAGGATGCAGTAGAAACGACTTCGGCCCAAAAGTCACGCCGTTTCCATAACCCAGCATTAGAGAGAATACAACAAGCTCTCTCTAATAGAGTCCTGTTCATACGTTTGGCAACACCATTCTGCTGGGTTTTCCAGGTAAGGTCTTGTGCCTGGCAATTCCTTGTGCTGCATAGAACTCAGTGAAATCTGTCTCACAGAAATCCAAGTCATTGTCTGTCCTGAGCTTCTTGACCTTTTTCCATGTTTGAGTCTCAACGAGAATTTTCCACTTTTTGAAAATAGAAAATGCCTGATTTTTATGTTTCAGGAAATAGACCCAGACTTTACGAGAAAAATCATCAATAATAGACATAAAATATCTACAGCCTCCCATAGACTGGAATTTAGTCGGTCCCCATAAATCAGAATGTATATATTCCAATACATCTTTGGTACGGTGTGTAGCAGTAGAGAAACTAACCCTCTTTTGTTTCCCAAAAACACAATGCTCACAAAATTGTAATTTACCCGTACTTGAACCGAGGAGGCCTTTCTTGCTCAGGATATGCATGCCTTTCTCACTCATATGCCCCAGACGCATATGCCATAGTTGAGTGAGATCAGCATCAGACACCGATGAGGATACCGCAACTGAACCTGTCACTATACTGCCATGCAACACGTACAAGCTTCCAGAACGAGAAGCTTTCATAAGAACAAGAGAGCCTTTAATAACTTTCAGAACTCCACCTTCAGCTGTGTACTTGCACCCCAGAGATTCCAAGGTGCCCAATGAAATCAGATTGCGTTTCAAATCAGGAATATACCGAACATTGGTAAGAGTCCTGATAACGTTATCATGAGTTTTGATTTGCACACTTCCAATTCCACTAACCTTGCATTGGGTATCATTACCCAACAAGACAACTCCACCATCAACTAGTTCCAGAGAGATGAACCAGTCTTTGCGTGGACACATGTGAAATGTACAACCAGAGTCCAGAATCCACTCAGTGTCGCTCCGTTTGTCACCGGAGCTAACAGATAACATAACATCGCCTTCTGAATCACTTTCAACAACACTAGCTTCAGCAGACTTCTCTCTCTCTTGCTTGTTTTTCAGTTTGAAGCATTCAGTCACATCATGACCATGCTTCTTGCAGTACTTACAGGATTTGTTGGACTTGCGTCCTTTGGACTTGGATCTAGATTTTTTATTGCTACTCCCCGTTTCAACTGAACGACCCCTAACAGTCAAGCCTTCACCTTTGTCCTCAGACTTAGTTTCTAAGTCAATTTTTTCTTTGGACAATAGGTTCGACTTAACACTGTCGAAAGTTAGGACTCCAAGAGAGTTACCATACAGCATAATTTCTTTGAAATGCTTGTATGATTCAGGGAGAGAAACAAGCAATAAAATAGCACGATCCTCATCTTCTATTACGACATCAATATTTTCCAAGTCCAATAAAATAGAATTGAATTCATCCAAATGAGACTGAATTAAAGTACCTTCCGTCATACGGATTGTGTACAGCTGCTCCTTCAGGCGCAGCTTGTTCGCTAGAGATTTGTCCATGTAGAGCGAATCCAGCTCGTCCCATAAATCTGACGCAGTCGTCTCACCTATCAGCTCACGTAGAACCGATTTAGACAGGCACAACTGAATGGTTGAACGTGCCTTGTCATCCAAATCTTCCCAAGCTTCATCTGTCATTGTAGCCGGTTTTTTCTTCTTCCCAGCTAGCGCTTTTTTCAAACCGTTCTGGGTTAGAACGACCTCCATCTGAATCTTCCAGATAGAAAAGCTAATTTTCCCGTCGAACTTCTCGATATCGAACTTGGTAATAGTCGACATCTTTGAAAATAATTCTCAATTAAACCGCTCTGATACCACTTGTTAGGAATATAGCGGAATAATGCGGAAGCGAATAATCGAAAAATTGAGAATTATAGAAGTTAAATAATAGGGAATAATATAATAATGACTAATGAATAACTAAAATGAGAAAAATATAAAATATATATATATATATATATATATATAATCTCTTAAAAAGAGTACAAAGGGAATATATATATATCTATGTATACGTGAGGATAAGACAAAAGAAATAATGGATTCAATATGAAATTGATGTGCATTTAACAAAGCAAAGACAGTGCTATATATATACATTCAAAATGAGAGAATTATGTGATATGGAGAGAAATTCGGCACTTGTGTGAAGCAGCTTCAGTCTTGGCGATCGTGCAAGAAATGGAGCAAGCTGGTGGAGAGATTAAAACGGCAGTGGTGTAGTCCATGGTCTACACGAAATTTGAGCCACAATAATTAAAATTCTAACAATAACTTCTTTCAAACATTTAAATAATGAATTATTTAATCTATGGTTTTGATAATCTGAGTAAGTTTTACCAAAAAGGGACATCACTTCTTCATTCTTTTTTAAATGTTAAATTAATAATTGTACCAAAGCGGTTCGAATTCTGAGCAGAACCACAAAAACTTGGAAACCAAGAATATGACTTCTGGAAAACGAGTCATTTTTCAGAAAATAGTTTCATTTTATGTGTTTGGTTGCATTATGAAAAACTGTCTTGATGTATTTGGTTCATTTTCTGGAAAATAAGTATAATTGTATAATTAAAACATTTTAATTGTTTTATTTAGAATATAAAAATATTTATAATAATATTAAAAATTATGTTATTTATTAAAATTTTTTTTAAAAATCTCTAGTTTTCGGTGGAAATCTAACCTATTTTGGCGGAGGTTGTGCCTGGTTGTGATTGTTGGAAGGTTTGTGTAAAACGACTTCCGTCAAATTTTGACGGAAGTCATTTTCCTCCAAAACAACCTCATTTTCTCAAGTCAACGGAAAATGATTTTTATTGACTTATTTCAGGAGTGGTATGCTCCTTTAAAATAATGATCTTTGATTTATGTCATACATGATATGATTGGTTTAGATTTTATTGATTTGAAAGATAGAAGCGAATGATATCATATCAGTTTGCTCGAAGCAAACGAGGGAGTGGATTATATCATGTCAATTTGCATGAAGCAAACTAGTGAGTGAAACTAATGATGTTACTCTTTGGAAACTTGAGGATACAAACTTTTGGGAGATCTTGAATATCTATTTTTATTTGACAAGCTTCCCAACTTTCCTATGATTGTTGTGTACCCTTATAATTTCATTTGATATGTATGCTTCTATATTTGTTTATATATGTCACTCTTAGATGATTGCATATATTTTTTTGAGTACTTCATATGTTGCGATACATTTAAAAAAAAAAGTTTTAAAGACCCAGATTATAATATGGCATGAGTTAGTGGGTCGCCTTGGGCCAATTTTTTAGTGAGTCAGATTATCACAGAGTAGCCTCCTTTATTCAAATGCATATTTTATGATGCAGGTATAAAAGATGTTCTCATGAGGACAATCAATTTTGTATAATTTTATTTTTGTCCAAATCTGACATACTGCATATTACAATTTCCCCCTAACACCTACTAAGTGGTATAAGATTAAAGATTTCTCAATCTGCGTTTTATTAGTAGTGTGCGATTTTCTTATATTACCACCAGTGCGTACATCCTAGGGCTATAAAAAACCTTCGTCGTCTTTGTTTTAATAGCTAGAGCCCATGATAAGGGATCAATATATAATTAGGTGTACTGACTGCACACTTAATGAAGATTGTTTCACTGCATTAGGGGGAGATAAATGCCCAAATTTAATAGAATGTTGATAAATTTCACGAAATGATTGATGAAAAAGATATTCAGTATTTAAATCCACGTACTAGGTAGAGTGAAATAAAAGTTCAGAAGATAGTTAATTTGTCTACATATATATATATATATATATATATATATATATATATATATATATATATTTGATCATAAAAAGAGTGATTACGTCCCATACACATTCCCCAACTTGGACCATATGTATCTACTGAAGCTCCTTGATTCCAGAAACGTGAGAGACATATCGGAGTAAAGGATAATAACAATTAGCAGAAAGCTAAATAGAAAATTTTGTCACTCTTGAAATCTCTTAAAGGGGTATGTCCAAAAGACATTCGTCTAGAAGGTGAAAAACCCCAGCAAATTTATAGATGCATCAAATAATCATAATACTGGAGATGCGTAACGATTAGATCTGAACATTTTTTGGAAAATCGCCATAAATTTTATATATATAGGAGAAATTTATGAAAAATGTTATAATTGTCGACAACACAATTGCCTTTACAAATTGCTTTCGTTATATGATAATCTGGATCCAGAGCTAGGTACCAGTAGTGCCCTAAGTGTTTAATATATAAAGGAACAATTCAGGCCGCATATACAGCTCAACTTGCTAAAACTGTATTCTCTTTATAACACGTACACCATTAAATGTTAACTTTGTAGGCTACAAATGAGTGTTTATACGAAAGAGAAATATAAATAATATAGTGGTATGATATAAAGCGAGACTGGTAGTTTAAGGATTTACGTAGAGATCATAAATTGATTTTGATCAAATGCACTCTCGCATGATATATGACATTACATTTCGCTAATTAACATCATTGGTAATAAATTGTAGATTTAGATATGCATTTGATGAACGTCATGACCCCAGACTTATAGGTCATTAAACACTAATATTTATTTGAAAATCTCTAATTGATTTAAAACTCCCGTAATGAGGAAAGTGAAAATCTCAACGTGCATCACTAAATTACAAAAGTTTTATATGACTTGAATATTAAATGATTGAATTGACTGAGTGTTTTTTCTCTCGAAGAAGGAATATGCAAATAATATATGTCATTATGTGTTCGTAAATGAATTGCTAATGGATTTATTTATTGTCTCAATTTATGTTGATGTTATGGATATTATTGAAGTACATAATGAGCTTGATGATATTGACTCATGCCTAATAGACGGAGTTTGAAATGAAAGACTTGGAAAACCAAATGTAGTCTCAACTTGCAGATCAAGTATCTTTTTGAAGGAATTTTATACACCTATTAGCCTACCTTGGAGGACGTCATGAAGATGTTTTATAAGTATCATTTACTTATCATGCTAATGATTTTCCAATCTCTCGAAGTTGATAAGGAACCATTTTTTTTTCAAATAAGATAAAGAGTTCATATTTTGCGTCTAGAAGTCCATTACTTCATTGCCATTGGAGCATTATTGTAAGACTAGGAGTTCACATTTTGAAACTTGATGTCCATTACTTCATTAGCACTATTGTAAGACCAATATCTCATATTTCTGGACTAGAAGTCCATTACTTCATTGCCATTGGAAAACTATTGGAGAACCAAAAGTTCCATAATTATCGTTAGACCTAATATGGTATTTGTGATGAACATGTTAGCAACATTTCGTGCTTCTTCTACAGTGAAAACATTAAAAAAATGTTGAACATACCATTCGATATCTTTGAGGTACAAAATATTTTGGCATATTTTATGTAAGAAACCTAGATATGGTTTGTGGTGGGCTACTTGGACATTAGCTATTTGTTTGATCCCTATAATGCTATATTCCAAACTGGTTATGTTATGAATTAACCACACTAATGTCGTATATGATGATGACAGATAAAGATTGTGTTGCACAAGCAAGTAGTAGGTTTCTTAAGGGTAGCCTTACAAAACATATTGCACCTAAGTTCTTTTACCCATATGAACTCTAGAAGAGTGGTAAAATTCTTGTTGAGAAAGTTTGCCCTAGTGAACAATTTGGCAGATATGTTCACTAAGTCCCTGCCTACATCCACTTTTGAGTAGTATGTTCATATAATTGAGATGCATAGGCTTAGAAGATTGTTGTCTTTAGGGGGGAGCGACAACCCCTACCGGCACTATAATGGATAGTATAGAATACTTTTGAAATCTTGAAGATTATGCTTCGAAAGCATATGGTTGTATTCTTTTTCCCTTAGCTAAGTTTTTTCTCACTGATTTTCTTAAGCTAAGGTTTTTAATGAGGCAATCAATGTAGGTGCACTTGAATGGATAGTCCTGAAGACCATTGAAATCTTGAAGATTATGCTCTGAAGATATATGGTTGCACTCTTTTTCCCTTGACTAAAGTTTTTAATGAGGCAACCAGTGCTACACATGGTTTAACATAATTCGTGTACTCTTTTTCATGACTAGTTTTTTCCACTAGGTTTTTCTAGCAAAGTTTTTAACGAGGCATGAGTATTGTTAAATAATGGCCAAGGAGGATGACCATTATTCATAAGACTTTTCATTTGCCTTCTATTTACTCATATATATATATATATATATATATATATATATATATATATATATATATATACACTAGTGTTTCTTATGCGCGATGCGCAAAAAATAGGTGCCCAATATTAGTATTTTATATTAAAATTTTAAATTTATTTAAATTTTAATATAGTAAATAATAATAATAATAATATAATAATAATAATAATAATAATAATAATAATGTAAAATATTTTTATGAATTGGATATTTATATTTAAAAATAACTAACATATAACTCTAATATTTAATGTGTATAGTATTATTATTATTATTATTATTATTATTATTATTATTATTATTATTATTAAGATAAGAAAATATATGGTGGATGCATGTGCATAGTAACAATAGTGGAAAAGATAACGGAAGTTATAACGGTAGGGGTATATTTGTCCAAAATATTATGTAGTACAACTTTTAAGCATAATGTACAAAAAAACTTAACTGAAAAAACAGACATAAATGAGGGATATAACATTCATTCACATTTATTATGTTTTTAGATATAGTTGAGTTCAAGTGTGGCTAGCTTTTTAGGTGTGGTCGTGCGACCTTTTTTCAGTCATTAAATTACATCAAGTCATCAAATCAACGCGCAATATATATATGTTACAAAACACACCATTCTATGTACTACAATGCACCAGAGGACTGATAAAAAACACCATTCCACACTATAACCAAATGCACATATTCACTTAAAATTCATCAATATACGTAATAAAACGCATCATTCTACGTATTAAAATGCACCACAACGTGCTTCATGTCAGATTACAAACATACACTATTTACACATATTAGAAAACATGTGCTAAAATATGCACCATTCTACGTATTAAAATGCACCACAATGTGTGTTAAAATGCACCACAATGTGTGTTAAAATGCACAATTCCACTTATTGAAAATCTTCGGCCCATATTATAAACATGCACTATTACATTTATTAGAAAACATGTATTAAAATACACATCATTCTACATATTAAAATGCACTAGAGGACGGATTAAAACACACCATTCCATAACACAGTTACACAGCATTCTACGTATGAAAATACACTAGTGGATGGATTAAAACACACCATTCCACAACACAGTTAATGTACCAACATACGTAATAAAACACACCACAATATGTATTAAAACGCACCACACCATGTACTAAAATGCACCATTTCATTATAGATACTAAAATTACCAAAAAGTCGTCACTTAACATGCGCGAACTGCAATTGCCACCATTAGATTAATTCAATTGGATGGCACAAATTCAGCCGCACGACCGTATGGGTGACCAGGCCGCATATGAGCCATATTATATATATATATATATATATATTCATGTTGAGGGTTTAATAATTACAGAACCCTATAAGAGTTCTACATCTTGTGTTCTTCTCTTCTCTCTATTTCTTTGTATTTTATTATCTTGCATACAAATTTACTAACGATTACCGTACTACTTCCAGTTAACTTCGGCTAATAGAAGGCCAAATTACAACAAACATGAGATAAATGAGTGAAAGGACTAATGTACACAGTTGGAGTTTTTTGTTTTGTTTTTGATTTTGTTTTTGTTTTTGTTTTTTTTTTAATTTTCTTTAAATACGATATAAGTGACAAGTTAATTGCTTATTTCAGTTATTTGTTCAAAGTCTCGTAAATTTGTCTTGAAAGGGGTGACAGAGTGAGTGAACATGATTCTCGTGTAAAAAAATTAAGGGTAAATTGGTAAAACAAAGAGGTATAATCCACAATTTTTAATGAAGAGACTAAATTTAATAAAAGGAGGTCAAGTTTAATAATCTTAATAGAAATAAAAATTCCGACTAAAAGTAACAGAATGAACACAATATATAAGCAAAATTGATAATCCAACGGGGTAGCTTAAGTGGCAAGTGAGCTCTCTTTGTTGGGAGAAATTTTGGGAAACCCGGGGTTCAATTCTCATAAGTGACGATTCCCCTTGAGTCAGCTCCTCCTCCTCTCAGAGCGAACATGGGTGGACCCTGGACAGTTAAACTGTACATCTACCAAAAAAAAATATAAGCAAAATTGACATTTTGCCAACCCTTTTAATGATAGCCAAAACCAATTCTGAGAAAAACTTGTCAGCACTGAGCAGGGGGGTGGGGGCCGGGCCTGTGGGATCTAAAGATGTTTTTGTCATCATCTCATTTTCCCTCAGAGAGTCAGAGTGCAGATTTAGAGTGTCACATGCCAGCTGGATTTGGTTTTTTTTTTTTTAATACTTTTAGCGATTTGTAATTACTTGTACTTTCTCTTTTCACTTAAACTTTTGATATCTACCTCTTTTTGGAACTCATAAAATGAAAATAATTTATCTCAAAGAAGTAAAAGTAAGAAGTAGAAATTGAATTAAAACTCATTTGTGGTCAAGCGACATAACTCTGGCTCTCCCAAGTAAGAGGTCCAAGTTATATATGTATGAACAAATACTATATTGTAACGGAGTCAATAGTAAAAAAAAAAAAAGTTAAAACTCATGCGTTGCCATTTGACATCTTCACAATTTCTCAGGGTAACAGTACAGTTAAAAGGTGAGAGTGCAGATTTTGATCCTATTCAATTCCATATCTCTTTTCCATCATCACTTCTTCACCCAAATTCTAATCTTGAATTATATCACCCAAATACTAAACTTTGATCTAATTAGCATGAAGGGTACGGTATCCCCCAAAGGTAAAATTTCTCAACATTAATGATATCTACCATATTGTAATCTTGCATGATATCTCCTCTTCAATCTTAATTTCATTTTTAGATATATATACCGGATACAATGTTGCAAAAATCCCGCTTAGGCACCGATTAATCTGCGCCTAGCGCCAGTCGACCGCCTAGCGTATCACCTTAAATGGTGGTCTAGGCGGTTGGCCGACTAGGCGACCGCCTAAGCACCGCCTAGGCTGCTTAGGCGCTGACCGCCTAGGCCTCCTAGGCGTCGACTAGGCTTCCTAGTCAGCCGATTAACTATTGTTCTTTTCTTTTTAATGGGTTATTTCACTCAAAACAACATCGTTGTGAGCGAAATAACCCTAAATTGTAAAAACTCTAGATATTTTTTAGGTTAATATTTAATATTTTAGTATTAACTATTAAAGTATTATATAATTTATAATTATTAACTTTTAAACAATTAAAATACTTAAACAAATTTTTAAAAAATAAATAATAAAAAAAATACATGGGCACCTAGGCGCCGATTAATCCCCGCCTAGGCGTCCTAGGCGTTAGGCGTTCCCCGAGCGTCCGAGGAGCGCCTAGCGATTTTTTCAACCATGACTGGATCAAATGCGGACATGAATTCTTGTGTGGTCGGTGCGCATTGCACCATTAAGTATGTATAAATGTACCACACAGTGTTCGGAAATGTAACAGAATGAAGTGCACAAATGCACCACAAAATGTAGCACACACTAAAAAATGCAATGTACCGCACCTATAGTGCATTTTTGAACACTTTGTTGTGCATTTATGCGTACCTAATGGTGAGTGACTGTACAGCTACACAAGAAGTCTTGTCTGCACAGGAACTTGACTATCTTGGTTCCTTTCAAACTGACTCAGTTCTTCCTGCATTGCCTTGATCTAGAGATCATATTGAAGAGCCTCTTTTACATTTTTAGGTTCTATCTTTGAAGTATAACAAGAGAAGCATGCGAGTTCAATTAGGTTGTTTCTGACTTTGCTCCTTGTCCTTATGCCAGCAGTAAGATCTCCAATGATGTTATCTACAGGATGATTCTTCTTTATTTTGTTTGGAATATCTCTTCCATTCTTATCAAGGATGGACTGAGACACTTCTTCCTCATCAGTATTGAATTCTGGTTGTTCATCCTCAGGCTTAGGTTCCTGATCAGTGACCTCTATGGTATCTGTTTACTTAGATAGTATGTCTGACTCAGGGGTAGAACATCTTCTAAAGTAGTTTGACTGTTTGACTCCTCAGGTTCATCATCAATTATGTCGTTTATTGTTTCCATAATCACCTGAGATTTCCTGTTATACACTTTAAAAGCTCGACTATTTGGTGAATATCCTAAGAACACTCCCCCGTCGCTTTTAGACTCAAACTTTCCCCTTTGTTCTCGGTCAGCCAAAATAAAGCACTTAGTACCAAACACATGAAAATATTTAAGGTTAGGCTTCTTACCCTTCCATAGCTCGTATGGTGTTTTGGTTGTGCCAAGGCTTATATAGATTCTATTTACTGTGTGACATGCAGTATGGACTGCTTCCCCAAAATCATTCTGGTAAGCGACTGGCATTTAGCATGACATGAGTCATTTCCTAAAGGGTCCTGTTCTTTCTCTCATTATCACGTTCTGTTGGGCAGTGCGTGCAGTGGGGCAGAAAATTCGTGAGCAATCCCATTTGCTGAACAAAAATTTGAATAGAGAGAGTTCTTGGATTCTCTCCCATGATCACTCCTTAGTCGTAGGATTTTGACAATAGGTTCATCCTTTTCTTTTTGTAACCGAAGGCATAGGCTTTTAAAATGCACCAAGGCCTCTGACTTCTCTCTTAAGAAAGAAACCCACTAGAATCGTGAGTAATCATCAACACATACAAAAATATACTTTTTACCTCCTATGCTCCGTCTAAGTTGGCTCCATTAAGTCTTTGTGCACCAATTCCATACAACGCTCAGTCAGTATAGCTTTGACAACCTTATGAGGTGCCCTAGTATGTTTGCCCATAGCACATGCTCCACAGACTCTATTATGATCAACCTTCATCAATCTCATCATATCTCATCATGTCTCAATATCACAAAATTGGGGTAGGGACATCACCTCAGTGAAGCCCCGAGTGGCAGCAACCCTCTATTGAACACCACAACCCCCACTTTACTAAAGGTGGAATCAGGACAACTACTTTAAGTGTGCACACCCCCTAACTGGGATTCCAAGCCTAGCTAGTAGTAAACCAGCCCTAAAGCGAACAAGAGATTTTTCGATCAGGTCGCTTCTACTTATCATAACATAAACTTCGAAAGGATCAGGCGTCTAGTCCGTATCATCTCATCATAATTTCTGAAAGGATCATCCATCCAGTCGGTATCATCTCATCGTAACTTCCGAAAGGATCATCCATCCAGTCGATATCATCTCATCATAACTTCCGAAAGGTTAACTACAAGGGCGGAGGTTCAAGCCTACCTTCTGCGAATAAGGTACATGCATATACACATGTACACTATCCAGCAAAATCGAACGGCCACCATAAGTACATATATATATACACACCTAGGATCTCTTTTGTTTTCTTCACCACTTAGAAATGAGTCTGTTGTTGGGACACAATAGACGCCTATATTTTGGTAATTAAAAAAAAAATTATCTGAGTCATCTTAACTCATCAACACTAAGCTGTCTCACTTCTCCAGCGACATCGAATGGCCGCCATAACTACTTTTTCCTCATCCTCCACTCTCAGCGCTTTCTATCGTGTTCGTACAATGGCCATAAACATAACAGTAGATAAAGGTTATTATGAATAACAAAAAATGACACTTAGAAATGTGTAGTTGGAATAGTTCAATTGGTTAAAGCATGTAGTTGTTAATTATAAGGTCGGAGGTTTAAGCTCTCCTTCTAGCGAATAACTTATATGTGCACTTACTTTTTCCTCATCCTCCACTGCCAACGCTCTCTCTCGTGTCCGTACAATGGCCATAAACATAACACTAGATAAAGGTTATTATGAATAACAAAAAATGACACTTATAAATGTGTAGTTGGAATAGCTCAGTTAGTTTGAGCGTGTGGTTATTAACCACAAGGTTGGAGGTTCAAGCCCTCCTTTCTAGCGAATAAGTTATATACATGCGACGCCTATAGTACTACTTTTTCCTCATCCTCCACTACTAGCGCTCCCTCTCGTGTTCGTATACAATGGCCATGAACATAACACTAGATAAAGGTTATTATGAATAACAAAAAATAGCTGGAATAGCTCAGTTAGTTAGAGTGTGTGGCTGTTAATCACAAAGTCGGAGGGTTCAAGCCCTCTTTAACTCATGTATAGCAATAATAGTTTAGTTGGTTAGAGCGTATAGCTGGTGGTTCAAGCTTTCTTTTTAGCGAATAATGGACATACATATATACACTATCATATAAAGATATACCAGAAACTTAGGATCTCTTTTGTTTTATTCAACACTTAGAAATGAGTTTATTGTTAGGACACAATAGACGCCTATAGTTTGGTAATTTAAAAAGAAAATAAAATGATTTGCGTCATCTTAACTCATCAACACTAAGCTACCTCACTTCTCCAACGACATTGAACGACCGCCATAGCTACTTTTTCCTCATCCTCCACTGCCAGCGCTCTCTCCCGTGTTCGTACAATGGCCATAAACATAATACTAGATGAAGGTTACGTTATTATGAATAACAAAAAATGACACTTAGAATTATGTAGCTGGAATAGCTAAGTTGGTTAGAGCGTGTGGCTGTCAACCACAACCTATTTTTAGCGAATAAGTTACATACATCTATATATATGTACACTATCAGCTTGTATCATTTAAAGATATACTAGAAACTTAGGATCCTTTTTTTTTTGTCTTCAACACATAGAAATGAGTCTATTTTTGGGACACAATAAACGCCTATAGTTTGGTAATTTAAAAAAAAATTATTTGCGTCATCTTAATTCATCAACACTAAGCTGCCTCATTTCTCCAGCGACATTGACCGACCGCTCTCTCTCGTGTTCGTACAATGGCCACAAACATAACACTAGATAAAGGTTATTATGAATAACAAAAAATGACACTTAAAATTGGGTAGCTGGAATAGCTCAGTTGGTTAGAGCGTGTAGCTGTTAACCCCAAGGTCGGAGGTTCAAGCCCTCTTTCTCGCTTAGAAATGAGTAGAACAACTTAGGATCTCTTTTGTTTTCTAGCGAATAAGTTACATACATATATACACATGCACACTGAAGCGATATACTAGAAACAATAACTTAGGATCTTTTTGTTTTCTTCAACACTTAGAAATGAGTAGAACAACTTAGGATCTCTTTTGTTTTCTTCAACACTTAGAAATGAGTAGAACATCTTAACTCATTAACACTAAGCTGACTCACTTCTCCAGCGACATCGAACCGCCGCCATAACTACTTAAGAGATATATTAGCAACACAAACTTCGCATATCCTTTGTTTTCTTCAACGCTTAGAAATGAGTAGAACAACTTAGGATCTCTTTTGTTTTCTAGCGAATAAGTTACGTACATATATACACATGCACACTGAAGGCATATACTAGAAACAATAACTTAGGATCTCTTTTGTTTTCTTCAACACTTAGAAATGAGTAGAAAAACTTAGGATCTCTTTTATTTTCTTCAACACTTAGAACTGAGTAGAACATCTTAACTCGTTAACACTAAGCTAACTCACTTCTCCAGCGACATCGAACCGCTGCCATAACTACTTTTTCCTCATCCTCCCCTGCCAGCGCTCTCTCTCGTGCTCATACAATGGCCATGAACATAACACTAGATAAAGGTTACGTTATTATGAATAACAAAAAATAACACTTAGAAATTTTTAGCTGGAATAGTTCAGTTTGTTAGAGCGTTTGGCAGTTAACCACAAGGTCGGAGGTTCAAGCCCTCTTTTTAGCGAATAAGTTACATACATTTATATATATGTACACTATCAGCTTATATCATTTAAATATATACCAGAAACTTGGGATCTTTTTTTTTTTTTTTGTCTTCAACACATAGAAATGAGTCTATTGTTGGGACACAATAAACGCTTAGGTAATTTAAAAAAACATTATATGCGTCATCTTAATTCATCAACACTAAGCTGCCTCATTTCTCCAGCGACATTGACCGGCCGCTCTCTCTCGTGTTCGTACAATTGCCACAACCATAACACTAGATAAAGCTTATTATGAATAACAAAAAATGACACCTAAAAATGGGTAGCTGGAATAGCTCAGTTGGTTAGAGCGTGTGGCTGTTAACCATAAGGTCGAAGGTTCAAGCCCTCCTCCTAGCGAATAAGTTACATACACATGCAGATTGAGGAGATCTATTAGAAACAAAAACTTTGCGTCTCCTTTGTTTTCTTCAACGCTTAGAAATGAGTAGAACAACTTAGGATCTCTTTTGTTTTCTAGCGAATAAGTTACATACATATATACACATGCACACTGAATGGATATACTAGAAACAATATCTCTTTTGTTTTCTAGCGAATAAGTTACATACATATATACACATGCACACTGAATGGATATACTAGAAACAATAACTTAGGATCTGTTTTTGTTTTCTTCAACACTTAGAAATGAGTAGAAAAACTTAGGATCTCTTTTATTTTCTTCAACACTTAGAAATGAGTTGAACATCTTAACTCGTTAACACTAAGCTAACTCACTTCTCCAGCGACATCGAACCGCCGCCATAACTACTTTTTCCTCATCCTCCACTTCCAGCGCTCTCTCTCGTGTTTGTACAATGGCCATAAACATAACACTAGATAATGGTTATGTTATTATGAATAACAAAAAATAACACTTAGAAATTTTTAGCTGGAATATTTCAGTTGGTTAGAGCGTGTGGCTGTTAACCACAAGGTCGGAGGTTCAAGCCCTCTTTTTAGCGAATAAGTTACATACATTTATATATATGTACACTATCAGCTTATATCATTTAAAGATATACCAGAAACTTAGGATCTTTTTTTTTTTTTTGTCTTCAACACATAGAAATGAGTTTATTGTTGGGCTATAATAAACGCCTATAGTTTGGTAATTTAAAAAAAAATTATTTGCGTCATCTTAATTCATCAACACTAAGCTGCCTCATTTCTCCAGCGACATTGACCGACCGCTCTCTCTCGTGTTTGTACAATGGCCACAAACATAACACTAGATAAAGGTTATTATGAATAAAAAAAAACGACACTTAAAAATGGGTAGTTAGAATAGCTCAGTTGGTTAGAGCATGTGGCTGTTAACCATAAGGTCGGAGGTTCAAGCCCTCCTCTTAGCGAATAAGTTACATACACATGTAGATTGAGGAGATATATTAGAAACAAAAACTTCGCATCTCCTTTGTTTTCTTCAATGCTTAGAAATGAGTAGAACAACTTAGGATCTCTTTTGTTTTCTAGCGAATAAGTTACATACATATATACACATGCACACTGAAGGCATATACTAGAAACAATATCTTAGGATCTCTTTTGTTTTCTTCAACACTTAGAAATGAGTAGAAAAATTAGGATCTCTTTTATTTTCTTCAAAACTTAGAAATGAGTAGAACATCTTAACTCATTAACACTAAGCTAACTCACTTCTCCAGCGACATCGAACCGCCGCCATAACTACTTTTTCCTCATGCTCCACTGCCAGCGCTCTCTCTCGTGTTCGTACAATGGCCATGAACATAACACTAGATAAAGGTTACGTTATTATGAATAACAAAAAATAACACTTAGAAATTGGTTACGTTATTATGAATAACAAAAAATAACACTTAGAAATTTTTAGCTGGAATATGAATAACAAAAAATAACACTTAGAAATTTTTAGCTGGAATAGTTCAGTTGGTTAGAGCGTGTGGCTGTTAACCACAAGGTCGGAGGTTCAAGCCCTATTTTTAGTGAATAAGTTACATACATTGATATATATGTACACTATCAGCTTATATCATTTAAATATATATACCAGAAACTTGGGATCTTTTTTTTTTTGTCTTAAACACATAGAAATGAGTCTATTGTTGGGACACAATAAACGCCTATAGTTTGGTAATTTAAAAAAACATTATTTGCGTCATCTTAATTCATCAACACTAAGCTGCCTCATTTCTCCAGCGACATTGACCGGCCGCTTTCTCTCGTATTCGTACAATGGCCACAAACATAACACTAGATAAAGCTTATTATGAATAACAAAAAATGACACTTAAAAATGGGTAGCTGGAATAGCTCTGTTGGTTAGAGCGTGTGGTTGTTAACCACAAGGTCGGAGGTTCAAGCCCTCCTTCTAGTGAATAAGTTACATACATGCACAAGAGATATACTAGAAACAGAAAACTTGGGATCTCTTTTATTTTCTTCAACACTTAGAAATGAGTATAACAACTTATGATCTCTTTTATTTTCTTCAACACTTAGAAATGAGTAGAACATCTTAACTCATTAACACTAAGCTAACCCACTTCTCCAGCGACATCGAACAGCCGCCATAACTACTTTTTCCTCATCCTCCACTGCCAGCGCTCTCTCTCGTGTTCGTACAATGGCCATGAACATAACACTAGATAAAGGTTACGTTATTATGAATAACAAAAAATAACACTAAGAAATTTTTAGCTGGAATAGTTCAGTTGGTTAGAGCGTAAGGCTGTTAACCACAAGGTCGGAGGTTCAAGCCCTCTTTTTAGTGAATAAGTTACATACATTTATATATATGTACACTATCAGCTTATATCATTTAAATATATACCAGAAACTTGGGATCTTTTTTTTTGTCTTCAACACATAGAAATGAGTCTATTGTTGGGACACAATAAACGCCTATAGTTTGGTAATTTAAAAAAACATTATTTGCGTCATCTTAATTCATCAACACTAAGCTGCCTCATTTCTCCAGCAATATTGACCGGCCGCTCTTTCTCGTGTTCGTACAATGGCCACAAACATAACACTAGATAAAGCTTATTATGAATAACAAAAAATGACACTTAAAAATGGGTAGCTGGAATAGCTCAGTTGGTTAGAGCGTGTGGCTGTTAACCACAAGGTCGGAGGTTCAAGCCCTCCTTCTAGCGAATAAGATACATACACATGCACACTGAAGAGATATATTATTCGCAACAAAAACATCGCATATCCTTTTTTTCTTCAACGCTTAGAAATGAGTAGAACAACTTAGGATCTCTTTTGTTTTCTAGCGAATAAGTTACATACATATATACACATGCACACTGAATGGATATACTAGAAACAATAACTAAGGATCTGTTTTGTTTTCTTCAACACTTAGAAATGAGTAGAAAAACTTATGATCTCTTTTATTTTCTTCAACACTTAGAAATGAGTAGAACATTTTAACTTATTAACACTAAGCTAACTCACTTCTCCAGCGACATCGAACCGCCGCCATAACTACTTTTTCCTCATCCTCCACTGCCAGCGCTCTCTCGTGTTCGTACAATGGCCATAAACATAACACTAGATAATGGTTACGTTATTATGAATAACAAAAAATAACACTTAGAAATTTTTAGCTGGAATAGTTCAGTTGGTTAGAGCGTGTGGCTGTTAACCACAAGGTCGGAGGTTCAAGCCCCCTTTTTAGCGAATAAGTTACATACATTTATATATATGTACACTATCAGCTTATATCATTTAAAGATATACTAGAAACTTAGGATCTTTTTTTTTTTTTGTCTTCAACACATAGAAATGAGTTTATTGTTGGGACACAATAAACGCCTATAGTTTGGTAATTTAAAAAAAAATTATTTGCGTCATCTTAATTCATCAACACTAAGCTGCCTCATTTCTCCAGCGACATTGACCGACCGCTCTCTCTCGTGTTCGTACAATGGCCACAAACATAACACTAGATAAAGGTTATTATGAGTAACAAAAAATGACACTTAAAAATGAGTAGCTGGAATAGCTCAGTTGGTTAGAGCGTGTGGCTGTTAACCACAAGGCTGGAGGTTCAAGCCCTCCTAGCGAATACGTTACATACACATGCACATTGAAGAATGAGTAGAACAACTTAGGATCTCTTTTGTTTTCTAGCGAATAAGTTACATACATATATACACATGCACACTGAAGGGATATACTAGAAACGCTTAGAAATGAGTAGAACAACTTAGGATCTCTTTTGTTTTCTAGCGACTGAAGGAATATACTAGAAACAATAACTTAGGATCTTTTTGTTTTCTTCAACACTTAGAAATGAGTAGAACAACTTAGGATCTCTTTTGTTTTCTTCAACACTTAGAAATGAGTAGAACATCTTAACTCACGCTTAGAAATGAGTAGAACAACTTAGGATCTCTTTTGTTTTCTAGCGAATAAGTTACATACATATATACACATGCACACTGAAGGCATATACTAGAAACAATAACTTAGGATCTTTTGTTTTCTTCAACACTTAGAAATGAGTAGAACAACTTAGGATCTCTTTTGTTTTCTTCAACACTTAGAAATGAGTAGAACATCTTAACTCATTAACACTAAGCTGACTCACTTCTCCAGCGACATCGAACCGCCGCCATAACTACTTTTTCCTCATCCTCCACTGCCAGCGTTCTCTCTCATGTTCATACAATGGCCATGAACATAACACTAGATAAAGGTTACGTTATTATGAATAACAAAAATAACACTTAGAAATTTTTAGCTGGAATATTTCAGTTGGTTAGAGCGTGTGGCTGTTAACCACTGTTGGATATTTATATAGTAATGGAGATTAATGGTTCAGATGGCTACCATGAAAGCTCAACTAGTATTTGGAGTTGTGGAGTATTGAATATTATTGAGTTTGGTGGAGATGATTTTGGGATACTTGAGAGGTCTCGAGAGGTGTTCGAGAGGTGTTCGAAAGGTCAGCGAGAGGTCGATTCGCGGAATCTGTCTCGCAGAAGTAATGTCTCGAACCTACTTTGAACAAGCAATGTTTCGAATATGAATTCACCTTTCGAAGCTTGAACCTTCCTATGCTTTGTGAAACATAATCATGGGAAATGGTTTAAGGAATTGCAGTACATGCATACGTGTTTCATAAATATTAAGTCTCTTGGTTTCATGGTTTGACTTTGATGCATGAATATATTATGCATATAAACATTGCTTAATGCTTGGTAATTTATTCTGAATATGTTTGGTAATTTATTCTGATGCTATGCACGTGGTTATATTTCTGGATTTGCATGCTCACATGCATTTGAAATATTAAGTTGTGGATATAATTGTTTGAATTATATCACATGCATGAGTTCAGAATATTACGTAAAACTAATCCCAAGTTTGATATATTTCATATATATCTTTGGAAGTTGGTTTTGTAACTGCTATAAACTTCCAGTAACCTCTCCTAACAGTCAGATTTTATTTCTATAAAATCTAAAGGAGATACATCTGAGGAACTGAAGCGAGATAATGTAATGCATTTAATCTGCATGAAACCTTGATATTTCACAGTCCTACAATTCTACAGGAAATTCTTAATAAAAGCAACTTAAGAATTTCATTCATCTTCTTGTATCCCATAAGATTAAATCTGTAACCCTGTTGCTTTCTAAGGGAGATTTAAAGCTTATAGGAAAGTGATTACACGCCTGAAGATACTAGATGATCCGGATTTGTTCCCTTGTTCTTTTGTATTATATTGTATCTCTTTTATATTACAGATACAACAACATTTTTTCCAACAACAACAAGGTCGGAGGTTCAAGCCCTCTTTTAGCGAATAAGTTACATACATTTATATATATGTACATTATCTGCTTGTATCATTTAAAGATATACCAGAATCTTAGGATCCTTTTTTTTTTGTCTTCAACACATAGAAATGAGTCTATTGTTGGGACACAATAAACGCCTATAGTTTGGAAATTTAAAAAAAAAATTATTTGCGTCATCTTAATTCATCAACACTAAGCTGCCTCACTTCTCCAGCGACATCGACCGGCCGCTCTCTCTCGTGTTCGTACAATGGCTACAAACATAACACTAGATAAAGGTTATTATGAATAACAAAAAATGACACTTAAAAATGGGTAGTTGGAATAGCTCAGTTGGTTAGAGCGTGTGGCTGTTAACCACAACAAGGTCAAAGGTTCAAGCCCAAACAAAAACTAAGCATCTCCTTTGTTTTCTTCAACGCTTAGAAATGAGTAGAACAACTTAGGATCTCTTTTGTTTTCTTCAACAATTAGAAATGAGTAGAACATCTTAACTCATTAACACTAAGCTGACTCACTTCTCCAGTGACATCGAACCGCCGCCATAACTACTTTTTCCCCATCCTCCACCGCCAGCGCTCTCTCTCGTGTTCGTACAATGGCCATGAACATAACACTAGATAAAGGTTAAGTTATTATGAATAACAAAAAATGACACTTAAAATTTTTTAGCTGGAATAGTTCAGTTGGTTAGAGCGTGTGGCTGTTAACCACAAGGTCGGAGGTTCAAGCCCTCTTTTTAGCGAATAAGTTACATACATTTATATATATGTACACTATCAGCTTGTATCATTTAAAGATATACCAGAAACTTAGGATCCTTTTTTTTCTTCAACAGATAGAAATGAGTCTATTGTTGGGACACAATAAACGCCTATAGTTTGGTAATTTAAAAAAAAATTATTTATGTCATCTTAATTCATCAACACTAAGCTGCCTCACTTCTCCAGCGACATCGACCGGCTGCTCTCTCTCGTGTTCGTACAAATGGTACAATGGCCACAAGCATAACACTAGATAAAGGTTATTATGAATAACAAAAAATGACACTTAACAATGGGTAGCTAGAATAGCTTAGTTGGTTAGAGCGTGTGGCTGTTAACCACAAGGTCGGAGGTTCAAGCCCTCCTTCTAGCGAATAAGTTTTTCTTCAACACTTAGAAATGAGTAAAACAACTTAGGATCTCTTTTGTTTTCTTCAACACTTAGAAATGAGTAGAACAACTTAGGATCTCTTTTGTTTTTTTCAACACTTAGAAATGAGTAGAACATCTTAACTCATTAACACTAAACTGTCTCACTTCTCCAACGACATCGAAGTGTGTAGCTGGAATAGCTCAGTTGGTTAGAACGTGTGGCTGTTAACCACAAGGTCTGAGGTTGAAGCCTTCCTTCTAGCGAATAAGTCATACACATATATATACATATAGAAATGAGTTTGTTGTTGGCGTCAGTGCGAGAAAATAGAGGATAATTCGAGTAGAACATCTTAACTCATTAACACTAAACTGTCTCACTTCTCCAACGACATCGAAGTGTGTAGCTGGAATAGCTCAGTTGGTTAGAACGTGTGGCTGTTAACCACAAGGTCTGAGGTTGAAGCCTTCCTTCTAGCGAATAAGTCATACACATATATATACATATAGAAATGAGTTTGTTGTTGGCGTCAGTGCGAGAAAATAGAGGATAATTCTCTAGCTTTATATATTATTTTATGTTTTTCAGCTTTATATATTTTCATTTTATTTATTTCTAATTATTGTATTTAAAATTGATGTGTATAGGGTTCACATAGTTTCACTTACAAGTGCACCTAGTTTCACTTACAAGTGCACCTATTTTCACTTACAAGTACACCTATTTTCACTTACAAGTGGAAGTAATTTAATTTGTTCACATTCATGCACCTAGGTGCACCCACTTATAATGTTAGGTGCAACTAGTTATAACATTAGGTGCACTTAGTATTGAGCTAAGCGTACATTTTACTTACACTTGTAAAACATTTTACTTGCACTTGTGCACCTATTTTCACTTACAAGTACAAGTAATTTACCTTGTTAACATTCATGCACCTAGGTGCAACCTAGGTGTACCTAATTATAACATTAGGTGCATCTAGTTATAACATTAGGTGCACTTAGTATTGATACTCAGTGTACAATTTACTTGCACCTGTAATACATTTTACTTGCACTTATGCACCTATTTTCACTTACAGGACCATAAGAAAGTAAAACAACCTAGATTGCCCATAGCTAATCGGCTTAAACCAAGAAGGTGAATATCTCTAATTGCTATCTCTTAAATTAAATAACATTCATATTGATACTTTGTTTTTTTTACAAAATTTTTTAATGAATATACATGTTCATAAAATCACTATTCTATGTTCTTAAATCCCTTGCCAAAGACCTTGTGGTCTAGTGGACCCTACATGGGAGGGGGTGGGTTTGAGCCTGAGGCAATATTGGCTCTTTGTGCTTCATTTGATTGAGAAAGTAGCTATGAATAGATACTACATTGTAACAGAGTCAATAGTACTCAAAAAAATGTTCTTAAATCCCCTATTTCATGTTTATAAAATTCATTACTACAAGTTCATGAAGTCATTATTAATATAGGTTATTAAGTTACTACTGCAAGTTTATTAAATCATTATTATAGCTCTATAAAGTCACTACTACGTAGTGTAGGTTCATAAAGTCATTATTGTAAGTTTATTAAATTACTATTACAACATGTTTATAAATATCATATTTGTACATTTCTTCTTACATGTTTTGTGTTAGTGCTTGTCACTCATTTACGTATGACCAATTTTGTTGCTTATTGAGTTATAACCATGTCCAAGTACCTTGGATACGTTTCTTATCAAAATGGTGTAGATTTGAGCTTAATGGGAGGAATGATGAAGTCATCTAGCAATATGTAAGGATTTCAAGAGTTGTGGATGCTATGAAACTTAAGAAATAGCAAATTTGAAGTGACGTGACTAAACCCGAGACCTAATCGAGCAAGAGAAATGAAGAAATCACGATTTGGGGCAAAGTTTGAAGAACATAACCACCATCTGGCTGTGGTGGCAAGTTTTAATTTACAAGCAATTCTGTCAAGCAACTGCTCTATGTTTTGACTATATCTAAAATCTAATTCTAACGTTAACAAGGTATAAAAAACAAGCAATTCTGTCAAGCGACTACTATGTGTTTTGACTATATCTAAAACCTAATTCTAACGTTAACAAGGTAAAAAATATTAAAAAAAAAAAAAAAAAAACTCAGAGAGTTGTACTGTTGCACAATGACAACCCTTTCTTGTCATCCCGTTCATGATGTTTTGATCACATCTTGGTGTAAGAACATCCAAATGAAGTGGTTCTAACAAGATGTGAAAGCTAATTTAAAGAGTTACAATTTATGTGAATATTATTAAATCTAATGTAGGCATTAACAAAGTCAAGCTTTAAAATCAAATATACTATATAAAGAAAACCATGTTGGCTATAGACCATGGTCATGGTAGAGGTTGTGGTCAAGACCCTTGTAGCTTTTAAAAGAGGTTTTTTTTTTTTTTTTTTTTTTGACATTTTATCATAATGTTGGACCTGGTTTTAAACCTCATTCATAAATTTTCTCTTCTCCACTTAGAATAGGCCGAGTTAGATTAGAACTTTTAATTTTCATTTCTAAAACAATTTCAACATTGTAATATTTAATTCTCTATGCATTAAAGCTAAGTTTCTCTACTTCGATCAATTTTAATTCCTTTTACTTTTATCTATTGCTTTATTGTTCAAGTTTATAGTGAATTTTTACATTTCTTGCTTTATAATGTGTAGTTAATTCATCTAGAGGATTTGAATTAAGCTTTTCTCTTGTTGGTATTGTTGTTGTTGTTGTTGTTGTTGTTGTTTTGTGTGTGTGTGTGTTTTTTTTTTAATGCTCTAATGTGATTTGAATTGCATAGAGGGAATTGCTTTAGTGACAAGTTGATCTCTTGTCTAACCTTAGGCCTAGTTACTTGGAAATTATTAGATTTGTGCGAATATCACGAGAATGTAATACGTTATAACCACACTACCCACAATCGTTCTCCTACTTTGAGATCGAAAAGAAAATGAAAAGGAAACTTGTATGTTATGTGTGTGCTTGATGAATTGTTCTAACTAGGATTGAACTACCATGAGAGTGGAGTTCAACAGTAAGGTAGTTGCCTTGTCCAATGACTATGAGAATAGCGTTGTCACATTTGTTGCATCTCCCTTGGCCTTGGCTAGAACATTACATATATGCTCCCCAATTTCAAGACACTCTAGCATCTTGGTAAGGGTTGGTCAAGTTGGAAAACTTCCCCGGCCCTTTGTTTGCCTTTCATATTTGTTTCTTTTATTTGCTTGTTTATTTCTTGTCTTTACCTTTGGATCACATCACCACTTGTTTTGTTTGAGCTAGCTTCTACATAACTTGCAAACTAGTGATTGGTTTGCGCCATACTCTTTAAACACATACTAGCCCGCTTGAAGTTTTCTTTAACACAACTCACATACTAGACCCTTGTTCATGATATCTGCTCCCTGACAAATTATTGTGTGGACCATAGTGCACATAGTGCTGTGTGAATCATAACAAAAATTACATTTTAATATTCTAAAAGTACATTATTTTTATACTAAATATACATTATTTGATAATATGGTACACACAATAATGATTGATATTCCTTCCGTCCATTTTATGTGTCTGTTTCGGTTAACGTAGCTGGAGTTATTTTTAATTCAATTTTTTATTATATCAAGAGCATCTACACCAGTGGAGCTTTCACGATAATTGAGGTAAATAATGCCACATGGATGAGTGAGAAAAGTGGTGAGAGAAGATCCAACACCATCTCCAATGAAGGGGATAATGCTACAGTAATGATTGACACTAAAAATAAGAAAAAGGATCTGATGTGCGCGTTTCGCGCACAGCACGCGCCTGACAACTCCAATTATTTATTATTATTATTTTTTAATTTGATTTCTTTTTTTTTTTTTCTTCCCCTCTCATTTTCTCTTTTCTACTAACACTTACAAAAACTCCTCAATAACCGTGAAAAAACCCCATTGATAAGGATGCTCTAAGTTTAGAATTAGTATACAAAATTTATATATTTAGAAAGTACAGTAATAATACTATTAAACATAAAATTGAATTTAAAATTAAGTAAAAAAAATACTAAAGAAAATAAACAAACAAAGAAAGAGTTGGTTTGACCAATGAATAGTAAGTAAGACATATAAAATGGGACAAAGTAAGTATAATTTATTCTTGTTTGCTTGAATTTTAACTTAAATTGGGCCAATTTAAACCAAAATAATTTTTTTTAATTATCTTTTTAAAAATTTTTTTTTTATTCTTTGAAGATGGCTGGTGATGAAGATTTGGCATCTTATGTGGACGATGAATAAGATAAATATATGATGTAACAACTTACATCATTGTAACTTAATGTTTGCAGGAAATAATAGGTCAGAATGGGTTTATTGCATTCTTTTTAAAAGTTCAATGATGAAATTGAAATTTCGTAAAGTTTAATGGCATAATTATATTTTCAGTTGGAGAGTTTATTTGACAATTATTATTTTTATTTTTAATAATAAGGCTACAAGTGTTATATGTGTGATTTGAGATAAAATATATATTATAAATCAGAATAGGATCCATGTTGCATCATGAACTCATGTATATAAAAATAATACAGTATGTACATAAAATTAATATTGTAGATTCATAAATATGGTACTAATTGACTAATTATCACTTAAATATATTATTCTCTATTTATGTTAGTACAAATAAAATTAATATATACAAAAGTGTTGTTGAGATACTTTAAATGACACTATATTGATATAATTTTTTAATAAATTATTTAATAATTTTAGATAAACTTATAGTAGTAAAATAGTAATTTTATGAGCCTACAATAGTGAATTTATATACCTATAGTTGTGACTTTATGAACCAGCAATAATGTAGTGATTTATATATATACCTAAAGCCATCTGGCGCCTGGCGGCCACTCTCAATCGTCCAGCCGGATGCGTGTGTAACACTTGCCCGCTGGTTGCGTCTCACATCAATGTTTTTTTTTTTTTTTCCTGACATGATTCAAGCATTTGCAGGAATATATTTTGTCTATTATCTCACCCCACATCAGTCCAAGATCATCTCTTAGCTTTGCCACTACTCCAAAAATCAAGTATGATACATTGATTGATGTAGATGATCTTATTGTATTTGTATTTATAGGTTAGATATAGATAATTTTTGAAGAAAATATTACTATGCTCAAAGAATTAAATGAGTGAAAAATAGAAATACCCCAAATACTATTTTAAGGTGGGGTTTCTATTCTTTAATTTCTCAACTATACATGCATTGATGNCCCCCCCACCCCCCCCCCCCCCCCCCCCCCCCCCGCCCCACCACCTCTCTCCCTCTGTACTACAATCTGTACTCTTCCTTTCTCCATTGCTGCAACAATGAAAACCTCTCCCCACATTCTTTATCTTCTCTGGGTTCTTCAAAGAATTCATCTTTTGATGATTACAGTTTGCTCTCATCACTGCAGATAAAAATATTTCTTTAATCACTTGTCTCGCTCTACTTCTATGGCTTCTGCATTTGCGATAATGCTCTTCTTAGCATTGTTAATAGTATTGCTTCTTTCTCCTCCCGCCGCCGCCGCATATGAGAGCCGCCACGCCCGGCGGATCCTCCACCAACCGCTCTTCCCACTTGGAACCTCTCTTCCTCCTACTTTTCCGCCGTACGTGGCGGCTACTACTGTTTCTCACCCTCCCTCTTCTTCTCCTCAGTTACAACCCAAGTTCCCATTATCATCGTCCCAGTCTCCCCCGAATCCGCCCTTAGTTCGGAACCCGTTTTTCCCGGTTTACACTTCGCCGCCGCCGCCGCCGCCGCCGGCGGCGGCGGCGGCGGATTCTTCCGCCATTGCTACTCTTCCGGCGAATATTTCCTCCATTGTTGTGCCGGAGTCTTCCTCAAATGCCGGCAAGCCTGTTTCTCCGAAGGTGATAACCGGTATTGTGGTTGTCTTTGTTGTGTTTGCTTGCCTCGTTATCGGCCTCGCCGTGTTTTTCCTCCTCCACCGCCGCCGCTACGGCGAGAAGAGCCGCCGGCAAAAGGCCGACAGCCTCCGCCTTGTCCCGCCTAACGCCACACCTTCCGACGCCGGCTTCGGCGGCGACGCTGTGAAGAAACCGCCGCTTCCGTCTACGAGGCTGCCCTGCTACAAAACCATGGCTGCCTCAACGAGTTCTGAGTTTCTTTACCTCGGCACGCTGGTGAGCTCTCGGGAAGTAAACGAAGATCAACTCTCTGCGAAACCGCCGCTGAACCTCCAGCGCCTCGGTTCGCCGGAGCTCCGGCCCCTGCCGCATATACGACAGAAACGGAGAAATGGTGATGTCATGTTCCCGGCGGAAGAAGATGAGGAAGAGTTTTTCTCTCCCACGGGGACCTCAGGCGGCAGAAATAGTCCCAACCTTAACGATTGGATCTCTCAGCGAGGGTTTGAAGAGGCATTTAGGGCTCAGAGTAGCTTTCCCATTTCCAATTTGAATTCCCCAATTGATTCTTCATGTGCTAGTCCTTCAATAGAGTTGAATTTGAGCCCTAGAAGCTTGAGGTCTAGGTCCCCTGACTCTTTAGTCAATTTCCCTGCTCAACCTCGGTTCATTCCCGCCCCGCCACTATGGGAACAGAGGACCATATCAATGTCTCCCGGAGTTTCAGAGTCTCCGGTGAGAAAACCGGCTGATTCGGGTAGCTATATGTGTGTAAAACTGCCGCCACCTCCACCTCCTCCTCCTCAGAGGTTTCCCGAAGCTCCGATGGTGGAAAACGAGGGTCCACCAGTGCTTGTGGCACCATCAAGGCCAGTAGTAGTTTCGTTGGATGGTTCCGGTGCTGGAGATATGAGAAATGTAGAGACTATGAAGCCCAAGCTCAAGCCTTTGCATTGGGATAAAGTTAGAACCAGTGCTTCTGATAGAGCAATGGTTTGGGATCAGTTGAAATCTGGCTCTTTTCAGTGAGATTTTTAATTTTTATAGCTAACTCGTATATGTTCTTCAACAACTTTTAGGGTTTGATCATACTTCATAGTTCATAGCTTAAGTCATGTCTGCATTTTCTTGCTCTAGAATGAAAAATTCACATCCATAAATATGATTGAACCTAATGGCAATGCTTAAATTTCATGTTTTTAATTGTAGTAGGAGGTTGCTTACCCTTTTCTTTTTCCTCCGTTTAATGATTTATATGTAGAGGAGATTTGATTCTTGTCTTGTTGTAGGTTGAATGAGGAAATGATTGAGACATTATTCGTGGTAAACTTTTCAAAAGATCGCAATAAACAACCATTGATGCCGGTGTTGAATCAGGAAAATAAGGCGCTTGACCCAAAGAAATCTCAAAACATTGCGATTTTGTTGAGAGCACTTAATGTTACTGTAGATGAAGTTTGTGAAGCACTTTTAGAAGGTAAAGAGTTGGTTACTCCATGGAGTTTTCTTTAAAGTCATCAATTCATCATGAGTAGCTGTTATCTTGAATACAGTTAATTGAAGCATGTGCTACATCTCAACTAAAAGTCTAAGCAATAAATGAACCATAGTTTCATGACCTTTGGCATGGGATTGGCTTTGATTCCAAATCATGCACTCCATCTCAACTAAAAAGTCTAAGCTGATAGTTGGATTATACATTTATGTTTATATATTATATGCTCAACATGCCTAACACAATTGACACCTAGGCTGATTTTGCACTTGAGTTTAGTTCTGTTACTACTGTGTAGATGATGATCTATCTATTTTAAAAACAAGGTCTTTTGCATCAAGAGGTATATTCATCTTTATTCTTTTTTTTTTTTTTTAAATGTAAACAGGCAATGCAGATATACTGGGAACAGAACTTCTTGAAAGTTTGTTAAAGATGGCTCCCACTAAAGAAGAGGAATGTATGTTAAAGGAATTCAACGATGCATCACCGCTCAAGCTGGGCCCTGCTGAAAATTTTCTCAAAACGGTGCTTGATATACCTTTTGCATTTAGAAGGGTGGATGCAATGCTTTATATAGCCAATTTTGATTCAGAGGTTGAGTACCTGAAGAGATCATTCGAGACACTCGAGGTAAATTCGACTTTCATCATTCAAATTGTAGACATAATCATATCTTTTGTATTTCTCCCTATTACTTGACATGAATACACGATAGGGCGCATTAACACATCTAACTGAAGTGCAGATTTTATTTACTAGTTTGATTCTGTGGACATAATTAATGTGTATTGGGACAACATATATAACTGGTTCTAGTACGACGAGATTGTTGGCCTGAAAGTCTTCGTAACTGGTCTTGTTGGCCTGAAAGTCTTCATAACTGGTCTTAGCTATAAGCTTTCTAGTACGACGAGATTGTTGGCCTGAAAGTCTTCATAACTGGTCTTAGCTATAAGCTACAAGACCAAATCTGCATGTGCCTTTTGCTGGTTTAGTGGTTTTATGTATGCTTAGCTATAAGCTACAAGACCAAATCTGCATGTGCCTTTTGCTGGTTTAGTGGTTTTAGGATCAAGAGCTTACCACTACGCCAAAAGTTATAGGTGATACTGAAAGTGCAACTTTACACTTTATTTCCTTATAGACCATCATCACATTTTCGAGATGCTAGGTGCTAGACTTGGACTCAAACCCCCACTTGTTAAAGAATCAAGCGCTTACCACTTATGCCAAAAGTTATAGCTTGTAGCGAAGGCACAATTTTATTTCCTTATAGACAACCATCACATTTTCGAGACTCAGGGTGCTGGACTTGACCTTTTAAGCCCTTTACCGAACTCCGTGCAACATATGCCGAAATTGTGATCCTCACGAAATTTTTTGACCATGAAAAGAGTATGTTGTGGTTTACTTGTTTAAAGGGACGGATAAATTCCTATGTCATGCAATGACTTTGAGTCCTAAATTTATATTTGATTTTAGAAAAATTCGGATAAAAATATCTTAGCTTTTGGTATGTAGAGGAATAGCAAAATCGTTAGGGGCAAAAATTGATGCTTTGCAAATATTATAGCCTTCTTTTCTAGTTAACCATTGCTCGCATATTCTATCATTTCAGGCTGCATGTGAAGAGTTGAGGAACAGCAGAATGTTTCTAAAGCTCCTAGAAGCCGTACTAAAGACTGGAAACCGCATGAATGTCGGAACCAACCGTGGGGATGCGCTTGCCTTCAAACTTGACACACTTCTTAAGCTCGTAAATGTCAAGGGCACTGATGGCAAAACTACCCTTCTACATTTTGTCGTCCAAGAAATCATAAGAGCAGAAGGCTCTCGACTTTCTGGTGCTCCAAAGGAAGATAATCAACAATCCACCCTCCGGGATGAGGTTGAATTCAGAAAGGTTGGCCTTCAAGTCCTTTCGGGCTTGAGTGGGGAGCTCACAAATGTCAAGAAAGCCGCCTCAATGGACTCGAATGTTCTTAGAAACGAAGCCTCAAAACTAGCTGAAGGAGTTGCCAAGATTGAGGAAGTAGTGAAAATAAGCAAAGAATTAGCCTCGAAGTTTTCTGAATCGATGAAGCGGTTTCTGAAAAAGGCAGAAGTAGAAATCGTCAACATTCAAGCCCAAGAGAGCATGTCCTTCGCCATTGTGAAGGAGCTGACGGAATATTTCCATGGCGACTCGACTAAGGAAGAAGCTCATCCACTCCGAATATTCACAGTCGTGAGGGACTTCCTCTGTGTCCTCGATCAGGTATGCAAAGACGTTGGCAAAATAAATGATCGAACCACAATCAGCTCACGAGGCCAACCGTTTCCCATGCCTGTTAGCTCCGGGCTTCATCACATGTTTCCTGGGTACGACATTGGAAGGCAGCAAGACAGTTCATCTTCCGATGAAGAAAGCTCTTCCTCGTTGTGAATAGCTTCATGTCTTGTCTGTCACTGCTTACTATGGTACAATTCACTGGAGAGCAAAGGGATTGAGCTTTTGACATCCCTAAAGTTAGTTTTGGGTTTGTATAGATTCTATATAGTTAGAATTTTTATTTTTTTTTTAATTTTAAATAAGGGTAATGCTATTTACACGCTCTAATTTTTATACATTTTATCCATGCCATCAAGGAGAATATATTGGTTCAATCTGAGGGCATAGATGTCAAAAAATTAGAGTGTATAAGTAGTATTATTCCTTTCTGTTTCTTGTTTTTACTTGCTGTTAAATATGGAGTATAATGGATGAGTGTTATTATAGCCTATTATGACAACATAGCCCTCATTTTCTTCTTCAAATTCCATGAGTTTATACTTGGAATATTTTAAGTCACTATTTCTTATCAAAAGATAGATATGAAAGACAAGTTATAAACTATTCATAATATATATATTTTTAGAAAAGGGATAAATTGCAATTTAAGTTCCCGAGTGGTAGCCAAGGATCTTATGGTCCAGTGGCACCAAGTTGCTTTTTTGGATAGGAAAATCAATATGTCTGCTTGGTAACATAGTTCTTTTTTGGATAGGAAAATCAATGTCTGCTTGGTAACATAGTTAATGATCAGTTTATTTGATCATTATTAATTGTTTGACTTGATTAAATAATTAATATAAGTGTTTGATTAATTAGTTTTTTGTGACATTTTATTATTCTAAAACACTAAAATTCAAAAAATTGCTCAAAGTAATTTTTTCAGTCAAATTTTTGAGAAAGTCATTTTGCATGTAATTAGCTAACAACTAATTTACCAAACATGTTTCTACAATCGACTAATACTATCAACTAATAAAATTCACTAATCCAATTAGCTAACAGCTATTTACCAAACATTTCCCATATATTTCTTTCAATTATTAACACTTCTAATTTCACCCCGAACAAATGCCCTCTCCTCCATTCAAAATTAATTGAATCATTCACTAATATCATCTCTGATGTATAATAAAAACTTGCTAAATATTTAGATTCCATCCAAAATAACTAGACTGAAAAAAATATTTTTTACCCTTTCTATATTAATATTGTTTAAATCTCTATACAAAAATACTCCATCCATTAGAACAAGGACAAATGACAGACACGCATGCCACCTTAGTGACTAATTAAGGAGTATTATTATAACTCCATGTTAATTAGAAACAAAAATTACACCTACCCTATACCTTAGGATTAAAATTGCAATTTTCCCTTTGAAAAAAATAAATGTTTACTAAATAAAGGTATGATAACCCCTGATTATACGAGAGCTAGGTTTACAATCAAATCAGGAAATATCCAACTTCCTTGGTGAACAAGTATATTCTACAGCTTTCGAAAAAAAAAAAAAAAAAAAAAAGTCTATTCTACACTAGCTAAACCTGATTTATTCATCTAGGAAAAAATATTCTGTATACATAAATCCGAAAATAATTACTACCATAAAGCCAAATAGCATGAAGGAATTATCCAAATACCCTCATGCAGCAATGATGTCAATGTCCTGCAATGGCTAATAACAGCATTTCTCATACTTTGCAACATGGCACAGTTTTTAACATTAACAACATTTTTCCGCATCCATGCGCTCAATTACACGACGGGCTTCCTCCTCCGTGGCAGGAACAACACTCCGAATCCTCGGACCATTTTCCAGTGCATCTGAGCAGACAGAGAATGTGAAGTAGAACTTGTTTGATACCTTGGAATCATTGCACAAGAAACAGACCTCATCAATAATATTCATTTCAAAGCAAGCTCCATATGGCAGCTTAGAGAAGAAACAATGTCCAAATTGATTAGTATTTGGTGCAATCAACAACATAATCAGATGAAATATAGGACTCCATTTGTCAGTAATGTGATAACTTAGCATATTGTTATGTCAAGTAACACAGTGGGGGTCATTTGCTTGGAGGGGAGACGAGGGTCAATTGTTATACCATGGACCAGGGTCCATCTTGCATTATGGACCTTAGTCCAAAAATTGTGTCTGCAGTTGACATATTTTGTACTTGCAATAACAGTTTATATGCCTGTAAATAAATTGAAGCCTTGAAAGCACATATTATGTGTCTGCAGTTAACATACCATGTGTCTATAGTTACATGCTATGTGTCTATAGTTAACATGCTATTATGTGTCTGCAGTTAACATATTATGTGTTTGCAGTTAACATATCATGTGTCTGTAGTTACCATGCTAAGTGTCTATAGTTAACATGTTATTATGTGTCTCCAGTTAACATATCATGTGTCTGTATTTATCATGTTATGTATTTGTAGTTAACATGTGTCTTCAATTTATTTACAGGCACATAAACTGTTAACTGCAAGTACAGAATATGTCAATTGCAAACATATAAAGTGATGGTTATTTTGGACTAGGGTCCACAATCCTAGTCCATGGTATAATTTGCCAACGGGTTAAGGTGGGCGTCACGATCCCCCTTATGTTACAATACAATGTCCCTCATTTAGTAGGTTCCCAAAAGATTAGGATTGCATCTCCATCTCACATGCGTGGGAGGGATGGGAGAATGTTGCTGGAAATGCATCCCACCCAAAAGGGAGCAGCATGACTATACATCTATGCCCCTAAACCCACTACCTCTTAATACATTCACTACTACCCTTAACTTGGTCCTTATCCTATGGGATTGACATTTGTAATTAAGTTAATATCAAAAATGATCCTCCAACTATTAGAGTAGTGATAGTTTTAGTTCAAAACTTTTAAATCGACCAAAAGTATATCACTAAATCAAATTATAGTTTACTCCCTTGCATGTGGAAGCAACTTGGGCACACAAATTGCATTTGATTGACACAACTAGATGCCAAGAAAAAAAATGAAGAATTTTCTAGTGAATAAAATTTCATAGGTGAAGTTAGAAGCTCTAGATCCATCTTTTCATAAGTTTCTGATGCATTCATTGGGAAAACATACCAACGACGCATTCATTGGGAAAACATACCAACGACGCAGGGCATGTTTGCTCATTATGACTTAGGGATGGCAATTATACCCGCACCCTATGGGTTGACAAAATAGAGGTTTAACACAGAAAATTAGAGGCTAGTATTTACTGACCAGAACTGAAAAATGATGGAAAACAGATGTTTCTGAGTTCTGAAATAACAAATCTATTTTATATCTTCATTAGCTAGCTGATACATCTATATATACATGAGAAAATAGACAAGTTTCCTGAAATTCTGCACTATTTACTGCTGCCTAACATTTCTGCTACCTAACATTTCTGCTGCCTAACTTTGCTGCTGTTAACTTTACTGCCTAACTTTGCTACTGTTTATTTTACTGCTGCCTAACACATAATAATTATAATAATCTCAACAATCAGAAATATACTACACATTTTGCTGCTGCATTGACATCCCCCTTCAAATTGATGAAGGTAAGTCTATCAACATCAATTTGCTATTGAGAAACTTGTGTCTTTGGCGTGTTAGAGCCTTTGTAAAAACATCAGCTACTTGAAGATCAGTAGTAAGATGAGGTAGAGTGATAACACCTCGAGTAAACGCCTCCCGGATGTAATGACAGTCGACTTCAATGTGCTTTGTGCGTTCATGATACACTGGATTTGCAGCAATTTGAATAGCACTGGTATTATCACCATGAAGTGGAGTAGGATCACTTGAAGGAAATCCAAGTTCAGAAAGAAGACCACGTAACCACACAATCTCTAAACACGCAGCAGACATAGCTCTATACTCGGCCTCTGTAGAGGATTTAGAGACACTCTCTTGCTTCTTACACTTCCAAGAAATCAAGGCATCCCCAAGAAAAACGCACCATCTTGTGATAGATTTCCTAGTATCTGGACAGCCAGCCCAATCTGCATCACTATAAGCTGTCAAATGAAGAGCTGATTGTTTGGGAAAAAACAACCCACGAGTAGGTGACCCAATTAGATATCGAACTATGCGACGAACTGCCGCAAGATGGAGATGTCGAGGTGAGTGCATGAATTTACTGACGATATGAACAGCATAGGAGATATCGGGCCTTGTAATTGTTAGAGAGATAAGACTACCAACAAGTTGCCTATACAAAAAAGGATTGGGCAAAGGTTCGCCCTCATCTTTCCGGTATTTCACATTGACCTCCATTGGTGTATCAACAGCAGTAGCATCCTGTAAACCAACCATCCGAATGAGATCTTGAATGTATTTATGTTGGTTTAGGAGGAAACCATGATCTTCATAGTGAACTTCCAGCCCTAAAAAATATGTTAGATGCCCAAGATCTTTCATTTTAAATGTACCGGACAACATATTTTGAAGCTTAGTAATCAGCCCATTGTCATTACCAGTGATGATAATATCATCAACATATACTAAGAGAAAGACCATACCAGTGGTTGTCTTGTGAAAGAAGAGTGAGGAATCATATTGACTCTGTGTGAAGGAAAAGGTAAGAAGAGTGTCGCGAAACTTCTCAAACCAGGCCCTAGGTGCCTGTTTTAAACCATACAAGGAACGTCTTAACTTGCAAACCTCATGTGGAGCTATCATTGGCATACCAGGTGGAAGCTTCATGTAGATCTCTTCCTTAAGATCCCCATTTAAGAAGGCATTTTTTACATCCATCTGATGTAAAACCCAAGATTGAGAGGAAGCAATAGCAAGTATGGTTCTCACTGTGGTCATCTTAGCAACTGGTGCAAATGTTTCTTCGTAGTCGAGACCATATTCTTGTTTATTCCCAAGAGCAACCAATCGAGCTTTATATCTATCCAAGGAGCCATCAGACTTGAGTTTCACAGTATAAACCCACTTGCTACCAATGGGCTTAACATTTTGGGGACACGAAACAATGTCCCAAGTATGATTTTCTTCAAGTGCTTGAAGTTCTTCTTCCATTGCTTGTTGCCAACACTTATGTTCCATTGCCTTTTTATAACAAGTGGGGATAGAGATAGAAGATAACACAGTAGACATAGCCACAGGGGTTGAAAAACCATACCTTTCAACTGGTTTGTGAGGTCTAGAGCTTCTACGAAGAGGAGTGGGATTACTGGAACTTGGTGGAACAGAATCAGTTGTCGCAGGTTGATGCGAAGAAGCCATAGTGAGACCTGTAGGAGGATCAGAAGCAGGAGGGGTGCGTCTATGATAAACACAACCAGGTTTAAACCGATGTACAGGTGTTGGTGATGCAGAGAAATACGGTAAAGTAGATAGAGAAGGAAGTTCTGAAGTCTGTTGGGTGCTAAAAAAGGACTGGTGTTCAAAAAAATGACATTCCTAGAGACACGAGTTCGACGGGCATGAGGATCATAGCAAAGAAATCCTTTTTGGGTTCTAGCATAACCTAAGAAAGCACACTTAACAGATTGAGCAGTAAGTTTATTCCTCTCATGTGCAGGAAGGTGCACAAAACAAACACATCCAAAAACATGCAGATTGGAATAATTTGGTGCATGCCCAAATAAATAAAAATAAGGGGAATTATTGTTCAAGTTGGGAGATGGTAATCTATTAATTAAATAAACTGCAATAGCTAAAGCTTCACACCAAAATTTAGAAGGAACACAAGACTCAATTAGAAGAGTTCTAACAACATCAAGAAGATGACGGTTCTTTCTTTCAGCCACACCATTTTGTTGTGGAGTGAAAGGACAAGAACGCTGAGAAATGATCCCATGACTTTGAAGAAAGAATTGAAACTCATTTGACATATATTCCCCTCCCGAATCAGATGGCAAGATTCTGATTTTAGCAGAAAACTGTGTTTCAATTGAAGCAAGAAAGACCTTGAACACAGAGAAAACCTCACTCTTAGTCCTAAGAAAATATACCTAAGTAAAACGAGTGAAATCATCAATAAATGTAACAAAGTATTTGTAATGTTCATGAGAGATTACAGGTGCAATACCCCATACATTAGTATGCACGAGTTCAAAAGGTTTGGTGGTATGGGTTTGATGCANCTTTGGCGTGTTAGAGCCTTTGTAAAAACATCAGCTACTTGAAGATCAGTAGTAAGATGAGGTAGAGTGATAACACCTCGAGTAAACGCCTCCCGGATGTAATGACAGTCGACTTCAATGTGCTTTGTGCGTTCATGATACACTGGATTTGCAGCAATTTGAATAGCACTGGTATTATCACCATGAAGTGGAGTAGGATCACTTGAAGGAAATCCAAGTTCAGAAAGAAGACCACGTAACCACACAATCTCTAAACACGCAGCAGACATAGCTCTATACTCGGCCTCTGTAGAGGATTTAGAGACACTCTCTTGCTTCTTACACTTCCAAGAAATCAAGGCATCCCCAAGAAAAACGCACCATCTTGTGATAGATTTCCTAGTATCTGGACAGCCAGCCCAATCTGCATCACTATAAGCTGTCAAATGAAGAGCTGATTGTTTGGGAAAAAACAACCCACGAGTAGGTGACCCAATTAGATATCGAACTATGCGACGAACTGCCGCAAGATGGAGATGTCGAGGTGAGTGCATGAATTTACTGACGATATGAACAGCATAGGAGATATCGGGCCTTGTAATTGTTAGAGAGATAAGACTACCAACAAGTTGCCTATACAAAAAAGGATTGGGCAAAGGTTCGCCCTCATCTTTCCGGTATTTCACATTGACCTCCATTGGTGTATCAACAGCAGTAGCATCCTGTAAACCAACCATCCGAATGAGATCTTGAATGTATTTATGTTGGTTTAGGAGGAAACCATGATCTTCATAGTGAACTTCCAGCCCTAAAAAATATGTTAGATGCCCAAGATCTTTCATTTTAAATGTACCGGACAACATATTTTGAAGCTTAGTAATCAGCCCATTGTCATTACCAGTGATGATAATATCATCAACATATACTAAGAGAAAGACCATACCAGTGGTTGTCTTGTGAAAGAAGAGTGAGGAATCATATTGACTCTGTGTGAAGGAAAAGGTAAGAAGAGTGTCGCGAAACTTCTCAAACCAGGCCCTAGGTGCCTGTTTTAAACCATACAAGGAACGTCTTAACTTGCAAACCTCATGTGGAGCTATCATTGGCATACCAGGTGGAAGCTTCATGTAGATCTCTTCCTTAAGATCCCCATTTAAGAAGGCATTTTTTACATCCATCTGATGTAAAACCCAAGATTGAGAGGAAGCAATAGCAAGTATGGTTCTCACTGTGGTCATCTTAGCAACTGGTGCAAATGTTTCTTCGTAGTCGAGACCATATTCTTGTTTATTCCCAAGAGCAACCAATCGAGCTTTATATCTATCCAAGGAGCCATCAGACTTGAGTTTCACAGTATAAACCCACTTGCTACCAATGGGCTTAACATTTTGGGGACACGAAACAATGTCCCAAGTATGATTTTCTTCAAGTGCTTGAAGTTCTTCTTCCATTGCTTGTTGCCAACACTTATGTTCCATTGCCTTTTTATAACAAGTGGGGATAGAGATAGAAGATAACACAGTAGACATAGCCACAGGGGTTGAAAAACCATACCTTTCAACTGGTTTGTGAGGTCTAGAGCTTCTACGAAGAGGAGTGGGATTACTGGAACTTGGTGGAACAGAATCAGTTGTCGCAGGTTGATGCGAAGAAGCCATAGTGAGACCTGTAGGAGGATCAGAAGCAGGAGGGGTGCGTCTATGATAAACACAACCAGGTTTAAACCGATGTACAGGTGTTGGTGATGCAGAGAAATACGGTAAAGTAGATAGAGAAGGAAGTTCTGAAGTCTGTTGGGTGCTAAAAAAGGACTGGTGTTCAAAAAAATGACATTCCTAGAGACACGAGTTCGACGGGCATGAGGATCATAGCAAAGAAATCCTTTTTGGGTTCTAGCATAACCTAAGAAAGCACACTTAACAGATTGAGCAGTAAGTTTATTCCTCTCATGTGCAGGAAGGTGCACAAAACAAACACATCCAAAAACATGCAGATTGGAATAATTTGGTGCATGCCCAAATAAATAAAAATAAGGGGAATTATTGTTCAAGTTGGGAGATGGTAATCTATTAATTAAATAAACTGCAATAGCTAAAGCTTCACACCAAAATTTAGAAGGAACACAAGACTCAATTAGAAGAGTTCTAACAACATCAAGAAGATGACGGTTCTTTCTTTCAGCCACACCATTTTGTTGTGGAGTGAAAGGACAAGAACGCTGAGAAATGATCCCATGACTTTGAAGAAAGAATTGAAACTCATTTGACATATATTCCCCTCCCGAATCAGATGGCAAGATTCTGATTTTAGCAGAAAACTGTGTTTCAATTGAAGCAAGAAAGACCTTGAACACAGAGAAAACCTCACTCTTAGTCCTAAGAAAATATACCTAAGTAAAACGAGTGAAATCATCAATAAATGTAACAAAGTATTTGTAATGTTCATGAGAGATTACAGGTGCAATACCCCATACATTAGTATGCACGAGTTCAAAAGGTTTGGTGGTATGGGTTTGATGAGTATGCACGAGTTCAAAAGGTTTGGTGGTATGGGTTTGATGCAATGGAAAAGGAAGAAAAGGTTTGGTGGTATGGGTTTGATGCAATGGAAAAGGAAGAGTTTTGCTTTTGCCAAGTTTACAGGATGCACAATCAACAACATCATTATTAGAAAAAAAAATTTTATTCCCAAGTAAACCAGATTTAAGCAAGATTCGAAGTACATGAGAATTAGGATGTCCTAAACGTCTATGCCACACCTGATTATTATTTTGGACAGCATTACAAGCAACATAATTTGACACTGGAGGAGGAGACAAAAACAAGGGAAAAAGACGTCCCACTTTAGGCCCCTTCGCGATCATTTTCCCGGACACTTGATCCTGCACAAAACAACCAGATTTTGAAAATTGAACGGTGCAGTTACTATCAACTAATTGTCCGACAGATATAAGATTAGTAGACAACTTAGGAGACACAAAAACATTATTTAAAGAAGCTAAAATATCACCAATGGCTGTGATAGGTAAGGAATTTCCATCTGCTGTATGAATCTGAAGATCTCCACTATACTTTTGAACATTTTTTAAAGGCAAGGCAGTGTTGGTCATGTGATGGGAAGCACCAGAATCAAAATACCAAGGCTTAGAATCAGAAGTATTGTTACCTGAAAAACCAAAAGCTGATAGGGCAGAAACTATCATTTGTTGGACCATTTCAGGGGTAATCGTAGACTGACCAGCATTGGAGACACTAGAGGGACCAACCGAGACATTGTAGGCAGTTTCATGTTTCTTCGGAGGCCGAATGGAACAGTCTTTGATGATATGCCCTGCTTTCTTACAATAATTGCAGAATTTTTTAGTACAATTATTGGCAAAGTGACCAAAATTCTTGCAACTATAACACTGGACATTAGTCATATCTCTGCCTCCGTTAGATCTCCTTTGGGCAGCGTAGGCAACATGAATTGGAGCAGAATTTTGAGCTTTCTACTCCAAGACAACCAGTGTAGTGAGCCGTTGTTCTTCCCTGAGAAGCTCTCCTACACAAATATTCATTGAAGGAACTAACTGTCTATTCATCAGGTTAGACCTGATTGTTTCAAACTCCCCCCTTAACTTCATTAAAAACTGATCACGCTTGCTGGTTTCATGGATATTTTGTACAGCAACTAGTCCTTCAGAAGGAACATTTGCATACACAATATCAGTATATTCAGTCCAAAGAGTTTCAAATGAAGAATAAAACTCTTGGATTGACATACTCCCTTGACTGAGTTGGCTCAACTCAAGCTCCAATTGAAACCTTCGTGCTGAGTTGCTTTGGTTGTAGACGTTCTTCAAGTAATCCCACATTCCTCTAGAGGTCTTATAAGGCTTGAGACTGAGAAGTATGGAGGGTTCCACACTTCCAAGAATCCAGGACATAATCTGAGCATCCTTCACCTCCCATTTTGCATATTTCTCCTTCTCCTTTTCTTTGTCAGGTGCAAAATCACTGATATGACTCCATAGTTCCTTTCCCTTGACAAAGAGCTCAAATGGGAATGCCCAGGCAGAATAATTTTTGCCATTAAATCGAACAAAAAAAATTTCTGATCTTTCTAAAGACATGATTCAATCAGAAAACAAGAATAGATCCAAGAAAACAGAACCAAGAACTAAGAGAATAGGTCCAAGAAACTATGATAGCAAGATACAAGTGATACAAGAACAAGAATACTATGATCTTGGAGCAAGACAAGGAACAAGACACAAAGATTATCTCAGGATTTTGGCTCTGATACCATGACAAAATAGAGGTTTAACACAGAAAATTAGAGGCTAGTATTTACTGACCAGAACTGAAAAATGATGGAAAACAGATGTTTCTGAGTTCTGAAATAACAAATCTATTTTATATCTTCATTAGCTAGCTGATACATCTATATATACATGAGAAAATAGACAAGTTTCCTGAAATTCTGCACTATTTACTGTTGCCTAACATTTCTGCTACCTAACATTTCTGCTGCCTAACTTTGCTGCTGTTAACTTTACTGCCTAACTTTGCTACTGTTTATTTTACTGCTGCCTAACACATAATAATTATAATAATCTCAACAATCAGAAATATACTACACATTTTGCTGCTGCATTGACATGGGTTACCCGCATCCCCGCCCCTACGGGTTTTAAAATACCCGCACATTTTGGGTAATGGATGCGGGGATGGGGGGAATTTTGTAAACTCGCGCGGGTATGGGGGCGGGAGCGGGGGGAGGTATCCCCGCACCCGCACCCACACTTATATATATAATATATATATATATATATATATATATAGACACACACACTTGTATTATAGTATTCATTTATTATAGAAGTTTATGTATATTTTATAATTAAAAATGAATAATGAATTAAACTTCTTTATGAGCTAGTGCCTCAAGGATTCAATTGAATTATCATCTCATTGTCTTATTTATTTGTTTATGAAAATTGAAAAGGAACAACATAATAACATAATGAGCAAACACTTATAGAACTTATACTACCAACACAATTTTAGTTTCAATTAAAGACTAACATCATTGGCACTTATTAAATTTTAGAGTTATGTTCAAACTTATAAAAAGAATCCATGCGATAATTAGAATTGTAGTATAAAATTTTTATTAGATTTAAGTGTAATATTAATTAGAGTTGCGGGTTAGGTTTTACCCGCACCCGCAAAATCCCCACGGGGGCGGGGATGGGGTAGGAATTTCATTACCTGCGCGGGTGCGGGTGCGGGGAGTGGGTTGGGAATGTGGGTGCGGGGGCGGGTGATATATCCCCCGCACCCACCCCGCCCCATTGCCATCCCTTGGGCAGCTCATAAGCCAATTCCATAAGCTATTTATATTAGTTTTTGAATTCCTTATTGTTATAATTTCTCTATTTTTATGCTTGTTACTGTTTATTACTGTTGCTCTTTTTAGTATTTAAAGCTTAGGATTTAAACGTTTTTTTTCATCAGACAATTGTGATTTGAATTAATGAAATCTGGGAGAGGGAGAACTCCAAAACTTCTTCAACTTTGCTTTTTTATTTTTATTTTGACAATATCAATCATAGGTAGAAAAAGCTCTAAATCTTCCCCCATTCCCCCGGCTAGGCCCTCCAGCCCTGTACATCGCCCAGTGACGCGTCCCCAGGCCCCTAATCACGCAACAAATTTGGTATCAAAGCTTGACGTCATGAGCGAGCACGCCTCAGCCGAATCAGTCCAAGCTCTACAAGCTGCTGTCCCAGCTAAGCAAACCGAGCAGGGTGAGATCCGACAGATGCTCCGGCAGCTGCTAGCCGGGAAAGGACCAGCAATTGACGACTCCGGCAGCCAGAACGGGAGTTATCCTCCGCCCGAGGAGGCGCATGCAGCAGGGTCGCCGGACACCCCTTCAGCGACGGCGCCGAAGTTCGCCCGGTTGGAGTTCCCACGCTTTGATGGGCGAGAGGATCCGTCGGGCTGGCTCCATTGTTGCGAGCAATTCTTCAAAGCGTAGAACACCCCGATTAGGGATTTCGCGAGCTTGGCTACGTTTCATCTTATCGGTGTGGCGCAAACGTGGCATCTTCGCCTAGAGTTGGAGGATCCAGCCATGTCGTGGCAGCAGTTCAAGCAAAGATGCTACCTTCACTTTGGCCCTGGTTTTCGGGGAAACGCCCTCGGCATGCTCGCCAGCATCCGCCAACATGGCCGACCGGTGGAGGAATACTCCGACGAGTTTCAAGAGACTCTCGGCCGCACCACAACGGTTCGCCAAGACCAGGAGGTAGACCTCTACACTGCGAGCCTCGATGAATGGCTACGCATCGACGTCGAGAACGTGCATCCTCTCAACCTGGATGTCGCGATGAATCTGGCCCGATCCTTTTCCCGCATGCAACATTGGTTTTCGCCCTGAGGAGCGGCTAACCCTTATTTTTCCCCTTCGTCTTTCGCAGGTGTTTCGTACCAGTCCCAGTCACAGCAGTCCGCACCTCACGCTCCGTGGCGTGGGCAGTCATAGTCGTCGGCGACCTCTGTCGCGAGTTCGGCTGGTAGCCCCTCCCTCGCGCCGCCGCCCAGGCCGACGACCTCCCAGTCGCGTTTCGCCAGAGGACCGAGAGGTGTTGGTCCATCGAGCAGCCCGCCTCCTGAGCACCGCCTTCCCCGAAGCGAGTACCAGCGAGCAGCCCGCCAATGGGCTCTGCTTCCACTGTGACGAGCGGTGGACTCCAGCACATAATTGCCGACACCTGTTCTTGTTGGTGATTGACGACACTGCGCCTCCTTCTGATGATGGTGCCCTTTTCGTTCCAGAGCAATCGGCGTTGGACCAACCAGATTTGGAGTGGCCAGAGATCTCCCTACACGCGATAACTGGAACGGGAAACGGCAACGCTATGCGTGTGAACCTGCTGTTGAATAATCGACCAATCACTGCTTTAATTGATTCTGGGAGTACCCACAATTTTCTACGGCTAAGCGATTGGGGTTAATTATTCGCAGCTGTCCGTTTTTACCGGTGGCGGTGGCAAATGGTGAAAGAGTCACTGGACTTGGAATTTGCGAGGATGTCCAACTTCAGAAAGACTCAAATTATTTCCCTGTTAATTTATTTGTTATTCCATTAGTAGGTTTCGAAACTGTATTAGGGGTGAATTGGCTCCGCACGTTGGGTGCGATTCTGTGGGATTTTACCGCTTTAACTATGACCTTTACGTATGGTGGCCGGCCCGTAACGTGGCAAGGGGACCAAGTCCCCTCCGGTCGTTTGCTCAATACCATACAACCCCAAGTGCACATTTCCAATGTCTTGGAACACGCCCTGACCGATTACTCTGACCTGTTTCAAGAACCGACAATGCTACCGCCCAAGCGCCAATGCGATCACCGCATTACGTTGGTTACGGGCGAGGACCCAGTGGCCGTTCGACCTTATCGCTACCCCCAGGCGCAAAAAGATGAAATCGAGCGCCAATGTGAATCAATGCTGGCCCTTGGCATTATTCGACCCAGCCAGTAGCCTTATTCTTCACCAGTGTTGTTAGTGCTGAAGCAGGACCGCACTTGGCGTTTCTGTATCGACTACCGCGAACTTAACGCCAAAACGGTGAAGGACAAGTTCCCTATTCCGGTCATTGACGAGCCGTTAGATGAATTACACGGGACACGTTTTTTCACGAAGTTGGATTTACGATCCAGGTACCACCAAATCCGGATGCATTCCGACGACATCGAGAAAACAGCCTTCCGGACACATCACGGGCATTTTGAATTCCTAGTGATGCCATTCGGTCTTTGCAACGCTCCATCTACCTTCCAGGCGTTGATGAAGGAGGTTTTTCGTTCGGTCCTTCGTAAGTTTGTTTTAGGTTTTTTTTATGATATTTTGATTTATAGCAGGTCATAGGCGGAACATATTTCTCACGTCAGGACAGTTTTTAACCTTTTGCACCAACATAATTTGTTGGTCAAACGTTCAAAGTGTTCATTTGGAGAAGATAGAGTTTGTTATCTCGGCCACGTTATAAATGCGGATGGCGTGTCTATGGACCTAAAGGTCCAAAATGTTCTGGACTGGCCACAACCCCAATCTGTAAAGGGCCTACGGGGTTTTCTAGGTCTCGCAAGGTTCTACCCTAAGTTTATCAAGGATTTTGGTCTGATTGCGGCCCCCTTAACTTCCCTACTCCGGAAGCACAGTTTCCTATGGACGGACGAGGCCACCTCAGCGTTCCAAAAACTTAAAGTTGCCCTTACTACGGCCCCTGTATTGCAGCTTTCGGACTTTTCAAAGTCGTTCGTCGTCGAATGTGATGCTTCGGGTGTTGGGGTCGATGCCGTCCTGCACCAAGACAATCACCCGGTGGCCTTCTTCAGTCGACAACTCGCCGCTCGACATCAGAAACTCGCTTCTTATGAACAGGAACTGATTGGGTTATCTCAAGCTATTCGCCATTGGAGGCACTATTTATGGGGTCTCCATTTCACCGTGCGGACGGACCATTATAGCCTAAAATTCTTGTTGCAACAATGCCTCACGACGTCGCCCAACATCATTGGATTAGTAAACTCTTGGGCTATGACTTCGAAGTCGAGTTTCGTGCGGGTAAACTTAATACCGTAGCGGACGCGCTGTCTCGTCGGGATGAGGAATCTCCTACTCTCATGGCACTTTCGGCCCCGGTTTCGCCACTCCTCAATTCCATCCGGAGTGAACTCGCGGCTTCCAATGCCGCTCGCACATTAATGGACAAAATTCGGGATGGGACTAAAGGACCGCACTGGCTGTTGGATGGCAGTCTGATCCGTTATAAAGGTAGGCTTTTTATTCTTCCACAATCTCCGCTAATTCCTATTATCATTTCAGGCTTTCACGACACTTCGCACGAGGGAGCCCAGAAGACAATATTTCGCCTTTCCCGTGAATTTTTCTGGAGTGGAATGCGTAGTGGTGTTCGCGAGTTCGTGAGGAACTGCCCCACTTGTCAACGTTGCAAATGGGAAAACTTACATCCCGCAGGCCTACTCCAGCCATTACCAATTCCATCGCTTGTCTGGAACGACATCTCGATCGACTTCATTGAAGGCTTGGCCGAAGGTCCACAACAAATCGGTTATCTTCTCCGTGGTCGACCGTCTTTCCAAGTCGGCACACTTTATCCCCATTGGCCACCCCTATACCGCGGCTTCGGTTGCGAGTGTGTTTTTTGCCAATGTAGACAAGCTTCACGGCATCCCGAGAACCATTGTAAGTGATCGGGACGTGACTTTCACGAGCTCTTTTTGGAAGGAATTGTTCCGCCTCAGCAGGACTACCTTGTCGTTTTCCTCGTCTTATCACCCGCAGTCGGACGGTCAAACCGAAGTGACTAACCCACAATTGCCATATACCTGCGCTGTTTGGTCAGTGATTGCCCGTGTAAGTGGATTGAATATCTCCCTTGGGCTGAATATTGCTACAACACCTCTTACCACTCGGCTCTCCGGACTACCCCATTTCGCGTTGTCTACGGCCGCGACCCTCCGCGTCTCTTATCCTATGAACGTGGAGCGTCCAAACTTGACGCTATTGATGTTGCTCTTTAGGATCGAGATTCGTTATTGGCATTAGTTCGTGATCATCTCCGGGCTGCTCAGACACGTATGACTAAGTGTTACAACAGAACGCACCGCCATGTTGAGTTCTCTGTAGGTCAGTGGGTTTGGCTTCGTCTCCATCCCTATCGCCAGCTCTTTGTCAATCGTCGAGTGTTCCACAAGCTATCGCCGAAGTTTTTTGGTCCCTTCTACGTCACTAAACGCGTGGGGACTGTTGCATACCAGCTTGCGCTTCCCCCCTCGAGTCGAATCCACGATGTTTTTCATGTATCCCTATTGAAGCCTTACCAGGACACCCCCCGGCTTCCGCCCCCGAACTTCACCCGCTACACGATGGGAGGGTTTTACTGCGACCCAGGAACGTGACTAAGTCTCGGCTGAACCGCGGTGTCCGAGAAGTCTTAGTCCTTTGGGCCGGCGCTGGTCCTAAAGATGCTTCCTGGGAGCGCTTGGATAGCTTTAGGTTGCTGTCTCCCGACTTCAAGCTTGAGGACAAGCTTGTTGACTGGGGTGTGATGATGCATTCATTGGGAAAACATACCAACGACGCAGGGCAGCTCATAAGCCAATTCCATAAGCTATTTATATTAGTTTTTGAGTTACCATTTATTACTGTTGCTCTTTTTAGTATTTAAAGCTTAGGATTTAAAGGTTTTTTTCATCAGACAATTATGATTTGAATTAATGAAATCTGGGAGAGGGAGAACTCCAAAACTTCTTCAACTTTGCTTTCTTATTTTTATTTTGACAATATCAATCATAGGTAGAAAAAGCTCTAAATCTTCCCCCATTCCCCCGGCTAGGCCCTCCAGCCCTGTACATCGCCCAGTGACGCGTCCCCAGGCCCCTAATCACGCAACAGTTTCCTATTCTTTCTGACTTCCTATGTTCTTTAGGTTCATAATTTATATATTCTTTATTGATTTTAGTTCTCATAAAGTTTTCTAAATTTTTGTTTGTTTAAATAAAGAGTAAGAATTCAAATTTTAGTATTTAGCAGCATAGAATATTCATTGTCGGAAGAGCAAATACCAATTTTGGTCCCACGACTACTGTTTTAGTGCCAAAATTCATCGCGCCGGTCACCCATCCGTTTAAAACGTGCCGAAATCTAAAATTTTTGAAGGTATTTTCTTCCTTTTCAACTCAATATCCCAATTTGAGCATGAATAAAGAGATTTAAGCCCTAAGATCGATCACAGTTCACAATTCTCCTCCTCAAATTAAGGTAAAATGAGGAGAAAAACTGCGAATTTTGATCGATTTTAGGACTTAAATCCATTTATTCATACTCAAATTAAGATATAAAGTTGAAAATGATGAAAATGACCGGCACGATAAATTTTGGCACTAAAACAATAGTCGTGGATGAAAATTGGTACTAAAACAATAGTCGTGGGACCAAAATTGGTAGAAATGAAACATGTGGACCAAAATTGTCATTTTGCTAATAGTCGTGGGACCAAAATTGGTATTTGCTGTTGTCGGAATGATATTCTATTGTCTTTATTATTTGTTGACCATGCACATTTGCGTATATTAGTAGTTTCATAAAATCCACAATAGATAGTCCACCTAAGCCAACAGATTAGTAACTGGAGTAAGCCAACAGATTATTGTGCTCACTTTCATAAAATCCACAATAGATAGTCCACCTAAGCCAACAGATTAGTAACTGGAGTAAGCCAACAGATTATTGTGCTCACCTCACTGGACCGCAGTTCGGGTCTTGTAACATGAGCTACAACCTCCACATTAATGAAAGGCTGAGAAGGGTTCTCCAGTTCTGTGTACAAAACACATGATTTGAAGCGAAGGAAATTTCCAACATCTACCTGCACCGGAATATTAATTGTTAAAAATCAAACATACAATAGAAACTCCTCTCATATCATAGATTCACAAAGCCTAACAATCCTTCTGCCCCCTTTAAAAAAAAAAAAAAATTGGTTGTTAAAACCTAAGCAAATGGAAAGATATATCACCAAGCATGAAGCATGTGCTTTGCATGCACTGTGGAATTTCCTCTATATCTACTACAAACCTCAGGTTATACTGTTACTGTTATCTTTGACACTTTATAAGTGCCAGAATAGTTGGTCGCTAAAGACTCTAACTGATGAGACCTGAAATCAATGTACTTTGACAAAGAATGTTGGTTCAGAAAGATTCCATGCAAAATGCTTAAAAGGATCCAACCGTCTTCAGGTATAATCAGTTATTTGTTTATTAGAAATTTTACTTTCTTGCCTAACTCCCCTTTAGCTAAACCATATTTCAAAAACTCCAATCTGACCTTGGAATCTTAACTGCTATAAGAATCCAAAAAGAAACCAAACTATAAGCACACAATATCATAAACCAATATTTTCTTCATTCAAAATACATAAAATCAACTCGCACAGGTAAATGAGGAAACTATGCAGCTTTTCAGTTAATGAAAACAGTGCATCATGCTTTGGTGGAAGAAGATTAAACTTAGCAGTAAAATTCATTCAAAATTACCCAAACAGGAAGCAGATGTGAAAAACTGGAGATCTCTTGTTCAAGGCAAACAAAACATTTCAACTTGACAAGATATCTATTAGGTAGAATAGAACGTAAAAATTTATCCCCTTGATTCTATTTTGCATTTAGGCTTTACGAACAGGATTTCCTTTTGGAGTATCTACAGTCTAGAATCTTCAAGTACTAAAATAAGATGTTAAATCAAAGGGCTTTCCTAAGTTTCTATCATGCATTACAGCATCTCCAAAGGATTAAAAATAACTTTCTGCTGTAAAACATCTTGTTAATTCTTTTGGCCTCTAGATAAATCAGGGGACTGTCCATGTTTACATAAAAGAATTATGTATTATCAAATATAATCATGGCATGAATGACCAACTAGATGCTTTATCCCATGCCCCTCTTTTAAGAGTGATCCCTCTAATTTTAATTGAAAATGGTGCTTCATAACTTTTGGCGAAAGTGAAAAGCATAGCATCTTTGCATTGCGTTCAAAACAATATATTTGAAAGATATTGGTCATCCACTTACAGGTTTTAAGAAATCAATATGATCAACTTCTTTGAAGCAAGGTGCACTCCCTGCAAATGCATAAGCTGTTGCATAGGCCAGCTCAAAAGCTCTTCTCATCAAAAAGCCTCCAAATATACGACCATGGATGTTCCTTTGCTGTGGTTGGCAAATCAAGGAATTCTGGAGGCAGGTATCCTGAATCAGAATACTATCCCTGTCTGCCAAAGCTGGCATGTCACAAAAGACTCTGCCCTCGGCCAACAATTCATTAAGCCTATTTACTTCATCAATATCAACTTTCTTTTTCTGTTCCCCTCTTGATGATTTCTTCCTCATTTTGTTTCTTTCTTCAGCTTCACTCCAAAGCAACTTTTCATCTTCAGTTTCTGGTGAAATCTGGTTGACTGGAGCTGATTTTCCAGTAACAGAGTCACGAGCCACAAAAGTGAAGTTTGCAGTAAGAGCCAAAGAGTCTGAAGTATCTGTAACATACAGTTACAGTTAGAAATCACAACCAATATGAACAGATCATGATTCAAATGTATTGAAGGCAAAGTTTTGAGAATGTTACCAGCATATTCAAGGGAATATCTTGTTTTAAAGACACTGCACTTTGTAGCCAGTTATTAGATAAGAGTTCAAAGTAACAATTTTTAGGTTTGTTGAAAAGGATGCATGGTGCAGAATGTCTGGAAATGAATGGGAGAAATCAGAAGTTCTGCAGGCTCAATCAATTAACAATCTGTTATCATGTTTAGGCTTAAATATATTGTTTTATTTTATTTTTCACTTTCATTTTATTTTATAAAGTATTTAGAGTTGATGATTTTGGGGCAGCTTCAAACCTCCAAACTTTGATAAGTTTGATAAGTTTCACTGACTGTCTGGAGCATGTTTTTTATTAGATCCTCAAGTTGGAATTATTTCAATAGTAATTGAGCTAAAAAGAGTTGAAATGAGAAAGAGAATGCATAGAGCCAACCCAGATTGGATCAATGCAGTGTTTATTCAAGTTTAAGTTGAAGTCAGTTACTTCATGTCCTAGAATTAGTTTGTAGGAAGTCTCAAATCTATGAATATTTCTGTAATGTTATTAGTATTTTGAATAATGCATTGAGTTCTGGAGTGTCATTTAAGAATGGTGCTTGTGATGCTTTAATGTAAACTTACTTTAGGACTTTAGGTGCAATTCTACTATAAAGAAGATGCCATACAATAGTTCTTAAATGCATAAGCAAGTTAGTTAGGTGTAAGAGAACATTCTTTTGGGCATTCATAATGAGAATCCTGATGCATTCGTGGGAAAGGCGTATCATAGACGTAGAGGAAGACAAAGACCAAGCAGCTAAGCTATTTATAGTCTTTTTTCCTATTTATTTTCCTTCTGTTAATTTTGTTATTTTCAATCTCCTAATTTCAAGGAAATGAACGTTAAGTTTACGTTAGGCCTTAGGTATTTATTGGTTAGGAAAATTCTGAATAAGCATCAAGTTGTAATTTGAATTTCTAAGTGTTAATGACATTGGAGAGAGGAAGATCTCTTAAACTCTTCACCTTAGCCTTCTTGTTCTTTGTTTTCTCCCTTACAACTGCAATCATAGGGAAGACGAGACCCTCGGTTTCGACTCATCGCCCAGTGACGCATTCCCAGGTTCCCGAGCCCACAACAATCCCCTCCTATTTTAATTAGATAAGAGAGATTTCATTGCAGGAGTAAATAATCTCAGTTTAGTAACTATTCCTCCTACTTGAATTGGAATATAACTATTCCTATTTATTTAAATACCATCCTACAGTATTATTTCGAGCACTGATTCTGTATCTGCTTAGAACGTAGGAGTCTCTGGGCAATAAAGCATCTTATCATCTTATGCAGTCATATAGAACTGAGTTAAGGAGTAGAAGTTATATATTGTAGCTTGTTTACTGTATCTTTTATGTTCCGTGTATATTCACAATCAGTTCTTCAATTTCTATTTTCCTCCGGCTAGTTCCTCATGAATGAAATTCCCCATTTCTTCTATTTCTCCCTACAAGCTCTCTTGTTCATGTGTTTACTACTTTACTTGGTTCAATTCATTACAAATACTTGCATTGCCTTCCTTTTCTTCCTTATTTTACTTGTCTGTCTTTGCTACCTCGGTTATTGTCATAAGCCTAATGGTAAGATTTGAAGGAAACTTAGTCCACAGAGAATACAAAGCAAGCATTACAAAGAGGAGTATATTATCAAATAGAAAGACAATATATAAGCCATAGCTTCTATGACTTGTTAAAAACAACATAAAGAAAAATAGAAGTCATAGGCTTGTAGCTTCTTGGAAAGAGACATCTTTGCCAGTGAATTGGAAGTTTTTACTATAAAAAGGACCAAAAAACAGATGCATATGGCCAAAGCAACTATGGATTTTTCTGCAAACCCCATAAAATCCGGTTCTTTAGAAAATACAAAATAGAATTAAAATAAAATTACCACAAATATGTTAAATGTTTTCACAACAGCAAAACAATCTGGAGTTAAAATGGCAGTGTCTATGTGTTTACTAACCTTCTGTTTCTGCTATGTGAAAAGAAAACTATGTCCCTTGTTTCAGGGCTCGTATATTTACAAGATTATAAAAAATCTACACATCTATACAACTCAGGACAATAGTGTCAGGATGCAACTATATTGACAAATGAACTCACAAACAGGGATTTCTAAATCACACAATAATGCTCCAAGTCTATAAAACAAGACATAGCACACATCAAAGGAAGTTTACTATAACACCTAGGACTGTTGAAATAGAAGCGCTCATGGTAATCTCCTCAGATCTTATATAATTACTATTACTACATTCTGCTAGTAGCAACTTTTTGACGTTTGAGTAGGAGAGTATGAGACACAAGATAACATCAAAGCATTGCTTTAGGTAGTTAGTTTAACGAAAAAATAAGTTCATTTATAAGCATGAGAAAATTCATATTCCATGAACCAGCACACAATCACAGAGAAATGGGGAATAAACATTATAAAATCATGAGCTGTTGAGATATACAATGTACATTGTCGCTTTTCTGATACATACCTGGTGAGGGCTGAATCACTTTCAATTGAATCTCCATGGATGACCTCCCAACCCAAGTAACAGCCCCCTCAATTTTCAAATCCAAATCGATGCGAATTGGTTTCTTCAAAACCATCTTGTCAACAGAGGCAGTAACTAGCAATAATGGCCTAGTTGCAATATCATTATCTGAGCAGTGCTGGATTGCAGAGAGATATAAGAATGCTAAGAGACTTTTCGAACCATGTGAAGTAATTATATCAATATGGAAAAAGCGGGTGACAATAAGCACATGCAGTAATGTTACATTCTCAGAATGAATGCTCCATCTGCCACAAGCTCACTTCAATGATCAACCCTTTTCCCCCCAAGAAGGAAATTAAGGTATATCCGTACAGTATGTCACAGACATGAGAAATTTCTACCAATCACAATAACAGAATGGAAATGTAATCAACAATCAAACACAATAATAGGCTGGCAAGAATTCATTAAAAGTCTGAAAAAACTCTAGTAACTAAAACATAAACATCCCAAGAACAATACACATTGTGAAATAGAATTTGAAATCCATTTGAAAACAGAGTAGAATATTTTATTAGAAATCCAACAATAAATAAAAAAGTACTCCGTATATGTCATTACACAAAAATGTAGCAAAAGCATCAGTCTCAGACTTTGTACCTTATAAGATATTGTTCCAGCCAAAGCATCAAGGTCTTCGACCAATCTTCCCATCCTCATCATATTCCAGGGGTTTCTATACTGTTCTCTCAGAGCATAATCAGTGGAGAATTTGTAGGATACACTGGTCCTGCTCATTCCAGGTGTCTTTGTCATCAGTTCACTCTGGGGAGGGGCATCAACGGTGGCATTAGAAAGTGCCTCAAAAACGCTCGATCTTGCTTCCCATAAGGCATTTGTCACAGGGGAATAATACATTCCAGGCCACAAATTGGTCGGCTTTCGAATTGAAGAACCTGCGTCTAATGAGTCCTCAGATGAAACAATTGGCATCGAATCACCGGATGAAGAAGGTCCCTTCGGGGAGCTTGAAAATCGTCTTAATTGCGAAATATGGGAAACAATTTGGCCACAAAATGCAGCCGTAAAAATGGATTCTGCTTTCTTGGACGAACAGAGGGAGTGGGTTGGAGAAAGTTCATAGCTCTGGGGTTTTGAAGATGAAACAAACCAATTGAAGTTTCTTGAAACTTGATCGCAAGATGAGATTTTTGCGATGGTTCTTCGCTGTTTAGATGGATTGAAAATATGGGCATTGGTTAATTTGTTTGGGGAGGGAAGAGTTTGGGTTGATTCTTGAATGAGAAAGTGGGAAACAAGTGTGTGAAGAGAGGACACCGATTCATATATTCTCACCTTGAAATCAATGGAGGATGTCGATGGTGGTTTCGATAGATATTGAGAGAACGGAGGTGCTCGTCGAGGTTTCATGGAGTCGGAAGGAAAACGCACCTAATTTGCGACTAAGTGTTTTTCTGCGAAATATGGCACTCCCATAGTCCCACTGTCACCTTCTAAATAGATGAATCAAGATGGCCTGTTTGGTTGGATGTAGTTTGGGAGGAACTGCAATTCATTGAATTGCAATTCAGTGAATTTCAATTCGGTGGAGAGGAGGGGCAATTTGTTGGTGTAAAGACAATTTTGCCCCTCCTCCCATACCTTTTGTCTTTTCTTTTTTTTTAAATTTATTTATAAATTTGAAATAATAATAATAATTATTATTATTATTATTATTTTAAAAGAATTATTATTATTATTATTTTGAATGAATTATTATTATTATACTTATTATTAATTTTTGAAAGAATTATTATTATTATTATTATTATATTATTATTATTATTACTATTACTACTACTAGTATTTTCGCCCGTGCGTTGCACGGAATGGATTTGTTATAATATTTAAAAAATATTTGGATCAATATACAATTATATATATTATAACATCGAATATTATATAGCGCAATTGATGAAATTGATTGGATCGATTATGTTTTCTGATGTTTTCCTTTGAATTAGAACAAATAATTGTCCAATTACCCGGGCGTGGATAAATTTTTTTTATTATATATTGAGATAATAAAAATAAAGATGAAATTATAAAAAATTCTAATATTGAACGTGTACATTTATTTGATTATAAGATTAGTATAAAAATATTACTCAATTAATTGAATAATATATGACTTGTTTGTCTAAAATTATCTTAAAAAGATCTATAAGTAATATGACTTATATAATTATATTATGACTTATATAATTATATTATTACTAAAATAAATATGAGAAAATGAGAAATAAATTAATTGTAATTATTATAAAAATAAATTCAACGACCAATGCTTAAATTAATTATCATAATAATTATTAGGCAATTATTATTAGTCAATTACACTAATATATGTGTAATTATACTTTTATACTTTAAGTATATTCATTTTGCCCATATTGCATTTAGTTTTATCTTCCTCCTCCATATTTGAATGAATTAATTTTGATTATTATAAAAATCTAACAACCCATGTTCAATTAATTTTTTTAAAGTTTAAATAACTTAGAGTTTTCAAAAGGAAAGTATAATTAACTATTAAAGTTTTTAAATAATTTTCAGTCAATTAGTAATATCCTTTTCTTTTCCCGATAAATGATTTTACTTTTATTAATAGTGTTGATACGTGAGTATACATATTATCAATTTATAGATATTAGTTAATTTCTATTTTACATTTTCTTAACAAATAAGCTTTATTAATTATTTGACCAATAAAATATTTCATTAATTGACTACAAAAGTTTAGGCGGGGAATGAAATAGGAGGATTTTACTTTTATATATAGTATAGAATATAGATTACGATCTTTTTATATTTTAAATCAATTAGTAATATCATTTTTCTCGGAATAATGGTCAAATAAACTACTGAACTACACACAAAACTGCAATTAGGCCATCGAACTCAAAAAGAATGCAATTGGATTCCTGAACTATATAAACTCATGCAATTAAGTACAAATTGACATGTTTAAAAAAAAAAAGAGTCCAAATTGACCTGTTTACCTACAATTGTGATGACATGGTGGTTACTAATTTTAAAATAAACTTTTTAAATAATTTTAATTAAAATAATTAAATAATAATAATAATAATAAAATTTAAAAAAAAAACAGACGTCTCCGGTAGTTCTTCTATTTTTTTAATTTTTTTTTTAATTATTAGTGCCGATTGTTATGTGTAAATTAATATCAGGCAACCTTATNCCCGTGCGTTGCACGGAATGGATTTGTTATAATATTTAAAGAATATTTGGATCAATATACAATTATATATATTATAACATCGAATATTATATAGCGCAATTGATGAAATTGATTGGATCGATTATGTTTTCTGATGTTTTCCTTTGAATTAGAACAAAAAATTGTCCAATTACTCGAACGTGGATAAATTTTTTTTATTATATATTGAGATAATAAAAATAAAGATGAAATTATAAAAAAATATAATATTGAACGTGTACATTTATTTGATTATAAGATTAGTNATTATTAGTGCCGATTGTTATGTGTAAATTAATATCAGGCAACCTTATCTAGGAAAAATGAAAAGAATTACGTAGTAATATTTACCTAATTTTCATTCTATTTTTAATTGATGATGTAGAATATTATTATTGAAATATTTCCGTTTCATTTTTAATTTCCGTTCCTTTTATAATTTATCTTTAATATTGTTTATAATATGCCTTTATTATTTATGATGTAGAATGTTTTCCTTTTTTAATTAAATTGCAATGATATGACCATTTCCTTTTTCATTTTAGTTAATTATGGATATTTTTTTTATTTACAGTCAATTATTAATATTCATTTCCTTTTATATATTCAATCAATTAGTAACATCAGATTCATTTTTAGTTGATTTTTTTTATTTTCAGTTAATTAGTCAATTAGAATAATAGATCCACGGGTATTTTTACCTAATTTCTGTTCTATTTTTAATTAATGATGTAGAATATTATTATTGAAATATTTTCATTCTATTTTTAATTTACCTTTACTATTGTTTAAAATTTAAAATATGTCTTTACTGTTCTTATGTTTTTATATATAGTATAGATTAATACTATGCTAATTATGACGTCCATGTATTATGAATAAGTATGGTAATTAAGGAGTATATATTATAACTAAAAAATAATGTATATTTTAATTTCGTTTAATTATGGACGTAATATGTGTATGTTTAATTTTCTTTAATTTTATCCGTAATATATATGTGTATGTTTAATTTTCTTTAATTATGTCCGTAATATGTGTACCATTAATTTCTTTAATTGATTAGATAAAATTATGGCAAGTATAAAAAACCGTTTAATAAAAGTATAATGTTTGAACTAATTTCTCAATGACCATAATTATTAAGATTTTATTCCAAAGTAACCATTAGCATGATTTTAGATGTGTAATAATCTGTGAATTGAAATAATTTACATAATTGTATGGACGTAATAATATGTGAATTAGCATAATAATACGTGAACTGAAATAATTATCATAATTTTGTTAATCTCCTCTAATTATGGATGTAATATGTGTATTATGAATTTCGTTAACTGATTTGATAAAATTTATATTACGAACAACAATATTAATTCATTAGTTGTCATAATTTTTAAGATTTTATTCAAAAGTAATCAAATGAAATGCACGGGTAATTGACATTATCTGAAGTAAAAATATATAAAATTATCGTAAGAATGAAATCTCTATGTTTAATGACCAAAATAAATTTAGATGTTAAATATAGTGTAATTAACACGGATTATATAGATGGTAAATAGTATATGGTAATTACCTATATAGATTAACATATTAAACGGATTAACATATGGAACAATGTTATAAAAAAAGGAAGGAAGCCTTTTAGATAAAATATATTAGGAAGAATATCAATTAAATAAAATATCATAGGAATTTCTCAATTCTATATTTATAATTACCTTTATAAACAGATTTAATAGGAAAATTTAGTTACAAACTTATATTAAGAGTTATGGATTATTATTATTATTATATTATTATTATTATTAGGAAAATTATATTAAGAATTTTAGATTATTATTACTACGGAGTATTATATTATTATTATTATTATTATTATTATTATTATTATTATATTAACATAATGGATTTTAAANTATTCATTTTCCCCATATTGCATTTAGTTTTATCTTCCTCCTCCATATTTGAATGAATTAATTTTGATTATTATAAAAATCTAACAACCCATGTTCAATTAATTTTTTTAAAGTTTAAATAACTTAGAGTTTTCAAAAGGAAAGTATAATTAACTATTAAAGTTTTTAAATAATTTTCAGTCAATTAGTAATATCCTTTTCTTTTCCCGATAAATGATTTTACTTTTATTAATAGTGTTGATACGTGAGTATACATATTATCAATTTATAGATATTAGTTAATTTCTATTTTACATTTTCTTAACAAATAAGCTTTATTAATTATTTGACCAATAAAATATTTCATTAATTGACTACAAAAGTTTAGGCGGGGAATGAAATAGGAGGATTTTACTTTTATATATAGTATAGAATATAGATTACGATCTTTTTATATTTTAAATCAATTAGTAATATCATTTTTCGCGGAATAATGGTCAAATAAACTACTGAACTACACACAAAACTGCANCAAAATTGGCCTAGCTACTTGAAACCTTATCAGCAAAAATTAAAGCATATTGAGCTGTTAAAATCAAACTAAATCACAGTACTACAAAATACTTTATGAAATGCAGACTACACCATAAGGATCTCCAACATGCAGANAATTAGGCCATCGAACTCAAAAAGAATGCAATTGGATTCCTGAACTATATAAACTCATGCAATTAAGTACAAATTGACATGTTTTCAAAAAAAAAAGAAGAAGTCCAAATTGACCTGTTTACCTACAATTGTGATGACATGGTAGTTACTAATTTTAAAATAAACTTTTTAAATAATTTTAATTAAAATAATTAAATAATAATAA
>NC_044923.1:9010920-9174942 GCF_003576645.1 Ipomoea triloba | reverse complement strand
ATATTATTATTTATTATAATATAATTTTAATCGAGCTACAAAATTTAATATTATTATTTCATTTATTCAAGTATAGTAATCACCATTTTTTAACTAATAAGTGTGAATTAGTATTGTGCAATTAATAAAGATTAATAATAATTGGAATCAACAATCAATGATACAATGACCCATGTTTAGCTTCCAATGCACCATTTTTTATAAAATGAAGAATTGGAATGGTAAAACGAACAATTGGAATGAATAATTGAGGATTTATTCAAGTATAGTAACCACCATTTTTACCAAATTACATAAGCATCCGTAAATGGGGAAGATCAAGATTGCAAATTCTACAATATATAGATGAGCATCCGTAGATTGCTAGTTATTTTGCACAGTACAACTAAAAAGATGGATAGTTAAATAAGGTATTATCATTCAAAATCTTGTAATACAAAAGTTACAATACAATGTTTTTCCATTAGAAATTACCAATCAAAGTAATGTGATTAAAATATATAATTATAGAAAACATTTGATTGTTCACTACAATCACTCTGAAAATTGTAATTTTACATACGTGATACGCCCATGGCAAAATTGGCCTAGCTACTTGAAACCTTATCAGCAAAAATTAAAGCATATTGAGCTGTTAAAATCAAACTAAATCACAGTACTACAAAATACTCTATGGAATGCAGACTACACCATAAGGATCTCCAACATGCAGAATGAATCAACTAAAAATTAAATCATACCGCATACCATAACAATTCTACGCGTGTTAAAGTTCGATCTTCGACTTCGTAGAATTACAGATTATAGATCTCTAACTAATAGTGAGAGCACAGATATTGGTACGTTGTGAGAGAAGAGTCATTTCTCATCATTATATAGTGGAGGATAAACATAATATGGAAGATTTTTCAAAAGGAAAGTATAATTAATTTTAATTTTATGTAAATATAGATGATTGACATGTAAAAATTTTACTACAATATTATATAATTTTTCATTCTAATATAGTTAATTACATGTCAATTATATAAATATATATAGATATATAGATATAGATATAGATTATCATATCACTATCACCAATCACCAATTAATTAATTAATATATATATATATTATAATATATATATATATATATATATAATAATATTAATATCATATTAATATCACTCAATTACCCATATCACTAATCACCATCACAATTAATTATTCTTTTTTAAAATAATCACCAATTAATTAATTAATATTAGTATATATTAATATATTATATATTAATATATTAATATTAAGAATAATATCATATACCATATTATCAATTATCAATTATATATCACCAATCACCCATCACCCATTAATATTAACAATATTACCATATTATCATATTATCATTATCATATATTACCATAATAATATTATAGGATGGATAATTAATAAAATAATAAAATAATAAATAAATAAAATAAATGATTTTACCAAAATACCCCTAAGTTTTGGGGGGAAAATTTGGGAGGAGGAAATTGTTTTTATATATAGTATAGAAGTATAGATTACTACAACATCTACCACACTATAAGGGCATTTTAGTCATTTTGTCACTTTTTACCTCTCAATTCCCTGTACTTCTATTTCTGAATACCAAACACTGTAATTCCAATTCCTACTTTATTCATTGAATTGTAATTCCACAGAATTACAATTCTTTTCCACCCTAATTCTTTCCTCCCAACCAAACGCCCTGTGATAGCAGCCCCACACCTCCCCCCTCCTCACCCCATTTTCTTTAATGGGTTGTTTGATACGATGGAATTACATTTTCACCAAATTTAATGAAATTTATAATTTTATTACAAATTGGCTAATGTCGAATAGGGATGATAATGGGGCAAGGCCAAGTAGGGGGTTAGTGAACAAAACTTTTGACAAATTATTCGTGTTTGTGTTTGGTAAGCGTTCGTTTATTAAAGCACCCTTATTAGTGGGGTTTTTTCACGGTTATTGAGGAGATTTTGTAAGTTTGATTAGGAAAGAGAAAATGGGGTGAAAGGGAAAAAAATAAATAAAAGAAATCGTGCGCACCTGCGTCGTGCAGTGCACGCGCCCGCTGGGCGCAGTAAGTGGCGCTCACGCACGAGTGAGCCCTGTCCCTTTGCTTTAGTGGGAGTGTGGGACCCATTGACCTGCATAAACTCCTATTTTGCAGAAGCTTCTCACCCACTCTCTCTCCTCTCATCTTTCATCCTTCTCTCATGCCATGTGGGCACTAAGCTAACATTATCCCCACCAATAACCATTGATGGTGATGCCCTTAAGGTAAACAAACATTAACAAACAAAATTTGGAGTTCGGTTAATAAACAAGCAGAGTCTGAACAGTGGTAAGCTCGTTTGCTAAGAGATCGTGAACAAGCTCGTTTATGTTCGTTTAGTAACGTTCACGAACAAGCTCGTTTATGTTCGTTTAGTAATGTTCGCAAACAAAGCTCGTTAAGTGTTTGTTTAATAATGTTCATGAATATGTTCACAAACATATATAGTTGTGTTGTTTGTTTGGTTATTGTTCGTGAACGTAGATTATGTTTTGTTCACTAACGAATTGTGTTCATGAACATGTGCAGGTGGTAATTATGTGTTCACGAACCTCTTCATTAACTTACACGAACACATTTGTGAACGTGTTCGCTAACGTTAACAAAAACGTGTTCGTTAATGTTAATGAACACGTTCGTGAATATGTTCACGAACGTTAACAAACACTAATGAACGCTTAACAAATGAACACGAACATGATTTTCAAAAATCTTAGCAAACGAACATGAACACGAACACTCCAAAATCCTTAACAAACGAATATGAACACGAATACATTCCAGGCCACAAATTGGTCGGCTTTCGAATTGAAGAACCTGCGTCTAATGAGTCCTCAGATGAAACAATTGGCATCGAATCACCGGATGAAGAAGGTCCCTTCGGAGAGCTTGAAAATCATCTTAATTGCGAAATATGGGAAACGATTTGGCCACAAAGTGCAGCCGTAAAAATGGATTCTGCTTTCTTGGACGAACAGAGGGAGTGGGTTGGAGAAAGTTCATAGCTCTGGGGTTTTGGAGATGAAACAAACCAATTGAAGTTTCTTGAAACTTGATCGCAAGATGAGATTTTTGGGATGGTTCTTTGCTGTTTAGATGGATTGAAAATATGGGCATTGGTTAATTTGTTTGGGGAGGGAAGAGTTTGGGTTGATTCTTGAATGAGAAAGTGGGAAGCAAGTGTTTGAAGAGAGGACACCGATTCATATGTTCTCACCTTGAAATCAATGGAGGATGTCGATGGTGGTTTCGATAGATATTGAGAGAATGGAGGTGACCGTCGAGGTTTCATGGAGTCGGAAGGAAAACGCACCTAATTGGCGACTAAGTGTTTTTCTGTGAAATATGGCACTCCCATTGTCCTACTGTCACCTTCTAAATAGATGAACCTTGATAGCAGCCCCACACCTCCCCCTCCTCGCCCCGCTTTTTTTTTTTTTTTTTTTAATTTTTTTATGAGTTGTCTGATAGGATGGAATTGTAATTTCATTTTCACCAAATTTAATGAAATTTATAATTTTATTAAAAATTGGCTAATGTCGAATAGGGATGATAATGGGGACGGAGCAAGGGCAAGGACAAGAAGTATACTCCTCGTCCAGTCTCCGTGACCCTAACAGGCTGACAGTCCCCGACAGAAAATTGGAAATATTCTTCGTCCTCTTTCTTGCAAAGAGTAAGCCGAGACTTTTTTTTTTTTTTTTTTTTTTGGAGGTAAAGCGAGGACTTTTTAATAATTAAAAATGAGTAAATACCTAAAATAGTCCATCAACTATAGCGAAATTCACAAATTGATCCTCGACTATTGATTCAATCCGATTAAATCCTTAACTTTTCTATTTTTACCCAATTAAGTCCTCCGTTAGTTCCATCGTCTACTAGCCTTGAAATCCAAGGACAGACAAGTAATTTCACATGCTCCCTGCGTTCTCCATTCACCTAGTCATTATAAGATGTAGAAGAAGGCCTAATTCTTCTTCATTTTGTTCAGAGTGCAACATTCGCTTCTTTTTATGTTGTTCAATTCAACCAGATGCAAGCCAACTACACTGAAGACAACTATGGTTCCTCAAGCAGCCACTCGATATTTCAACACAATGAGGTAATTTGTAATATGAATTGCTATTGTGGATTTTCGTTAAAGCTATGAACCTCATGGACGAATGACAACCTCGACATAAGGTATTGGGACTGTATGTGGACCGAATAAGGTGAGTATTACCTAACAATCTATATTTGTTCAATATTTAATTTTAGATTGTAATAGGTTTTGGGTATAGGGAAAGAGAGGTGTTAGGTGTGTATTTGTAAGATGGTATGATCTTCCTATGTGTTCAAAGTCAAAGACAATCATCCCTAGATTGTTAAGGCGTATAAATCAAAATGAGGAATAAATCGAAAGGTTGAAATCAAAAGAGCTACTGTAAAAGGAGATTGTTTGTATAGACAGTTAAAATCAAAGTGCTCTTATCACCTGGTGATGATTTCCATTGTTGTATTAGCAGTGTTAGTGATGGTGTTGTTTAATTCCAATGTTAAAAGTATAGGTGGTGGAAAATTGGTTAAAATGCTTCCCTTGGCATTGTAGAGTTGAAGTGAAATTGTATTTGTAATTGCACTAATTTATTCTGAATGAAATGTTTTTAATAATTCCACTAGAGGTCCCTCGTCTTTGGTGGCAATTCCAAATTTAATCCCAGACTATCGGTTTTGCCATTTAACATCCCAGACTATTATTTTTTGAACACTTTTAGTCCTTCTCATGACTTTTTCTATTTTAGTAAGAGTATTTTTGTCTTTTCATATTTTTCTTTTGTTATTTTTCTGGTTTCAACCGGTTTAATTGGTTTAGGACCGGTTGTTGACCTACACACCTCAAGCAAAGACAAGAAATAAATCACCATCCTAACAAAGAAATTGATCATACTCCCACTTTGCATAACCTATCATACCACAATCCAACTTGCTACAACAAAACTTGTTTCAAGAATCACCTTAGCTTGGCTCACGAGTTCTATTCCCAAGCCAATAACCAAGCACCAAAACCATTAAAGTGTGTGAGAATCTAGTGTGCACAAATGCTAAGTTGAGATTATGCAAAACTTGGCTTTTAATGAGATCACATAGGCTTGCCGTTCATACTCCTACTAGCTCAACTCTAAGAATGCATGCTAAGATCAAATAGGTCTCTTATTAGGCTTGTAACAAGGCTAAGGGTGGATGGTTAAGAAAGAAGGGGTATAGAAATAAAACAAAGGAGAACTCCACATTTATTCACAATTGGAGCTAGAAGAGATATAACTTCTATGGACTAAGGAGCAAACAAGACTTATAATGACAAAACAAACCTCTAAAGTGGTGGGGTTGAGTACATCTTTCAAAACAAACTTCAAACTTTTATTCGTCTTTCTTTTCTTTTCATTTTTCTCTTTTCATAATCTTTTTCAACACTTTTTTTCAATTTTTCTCAACATCATTGATTTTCTTTTTCTTTTCTTTTCAAATCAAAAAACAACTTATTATCGAGACCCCCACACTTAAACAAAATTATCAAGATGATTGCTAACAAAACAAGCTCCAATAAACATCTCTTCCATAAAAAAGAACAAATGTTATATTCTCTCAAGGGTGAAGGGAAACATTTTGGCTAAGGTTAAGGGTTAAATGACAAGGGTTAACACACACACACACACACACACACACACACAAAACAAAAAAACAAACAAACAAACAAACAAACACAATGAATGGTTTAAATGCTTAGCACTTATTGAACAAAAACAAGGCTCAACGGGACAACTAAGGGTAAACATATGTGTAAGAGCTATGGCTGGATGTAAGTACAATCCTAATTATCACGTATTAAGTTCATATGTGATAAATTAAGTCTAACAGTCCTTTCTTGGCCTGCATTTTTTATGTGTGATATATATATATTGTCACGAATTCATCTCGAGCCGATTTAGATATTCTAAATGAGAAAATCTTACTCGCATAGCTTGTTTCCATGACTCGACCAAAGTTTGTGAAAAAACCTGGGAGCTATGCACTTCATCACCATCAGACAAATGACTCGGTTGTGTCTCTGTGCTACCTTCCAATCTCACAACATGATCATTAATGAGTATTGGACCAAAGATGTTACGAGTATAGTTTTTAAAAGTAATCGATTAAAGTTGTTAATCATATTTAATCATTAGACAAAATATTTTACGCAACATTTGTCTATGACTAATACTCTTACATAATTGTTACACTAATTATATTGGCCATGTGCGTTTGTAGAAAAAACGAATCAAAATTTATTTGAAATAAAAATTAGCACATAATGTAATAGAAATAAACATGGATTTCAATAACATTTAAAACCATATCAGAGAAAATTATATATAATCAACTAGATATGACCTTCTTCCACTCTCAAGTTCCCAAATATGATCACCTAGATAGAACCATCCCAGCAAACTCTTCTAGCTCTTCATATTGCTCAAGCGCGGCCATGTGACCTTCTTCCATTGTCACCCACGCATCTACACCGTCCATACTCTTATTTCCGGACAAGAGAATGAAGTTCTTGAACGGGCCCATTGGAACACTCACGTGCTTCGGTCTCCCCCACCCAAAATCCACGTCGTACAATGGGAAATTACATACGCTACTAAAAAAGTACTTATCAAACCCATCCTCCTCGTATGGCTTGTCTCCCTTTTTTGTGGATTCGTATATCTCCAAGGCTAACTCGTTTTCTCTGGTCATGTCTTTTGCATAGAGCCCTTGTTTTCCCTTCCTCAATTTGGCTACTAACTTCGCCACGTCCATTTCGTCGTCGTGTGTTGTTGATATGCAAAACGTGGAAAGCAGGTTTCCGGCGGATGTTGCGGCTAAGCTCTGCGGGAGAGCCAGCGGTCGGATGTTAGCGTAGTGGAAGAGTTGGGATGGTCGGAGGGGGTGGGAGACTTCTCGCGTTTTCACTGCCGAGACAATGCACTTGTAAAGAAATGCACTTACAACTTCCGTGCGCGTCGGATTTTGTATCCCCGTTTTGGCTTTTACCTATTAAGAATTAAAAACATAATTATATTATTAAAAAAAATATAATTATTAATTTTTTTTTTGGTGGATGGAATATAATTATTAATACTTAAGAGTATAATTAGGATCTGTTTAGAAACTTCAAAAATGATTTTCATTAGTTATAAAAAACATAAAGTTAACCGAAAATACTCATTATATTCAAAAGAAAAATGACTCATTTTGAGGTGAAAATGTTTTCCCAAATTTTTTTACTTGAGAGACCTTTTCCATATATCTATCTCACGCTTAGTTCTCTATCTATAGGTGATATTACATGAGCGAGTTGACCCATGATCTGTTTATTTATTATTTGAATTGGATTAATTAAGAATTGTTGAGTAATAATAAGGAGTTGACCCATCATCTTTATCATACTAATTAAGAGTTGTAATACCATGGATCAGGAATGTGGACCCTAGTCTTAAATTGTGTATTTTTAGTATTGGAATTGTAAACTTCTCGAATATAAATTGTGTTTCTAAGTTTTAGAAATTTGTGAATACAATACATGGTTATCACAAATTGTGAATTTTTAAAAGATAAATTTTGAATATTTAGTATGTCAATTATGTATCTTTGGACTCGAGTTTACAGAATAATTTGCCCTAAATTAATACATGGGTTATATTGGACTAGACTAAACAATAAAAATATTGGTTAGACTCGGCCCTCACCATAAAAGATGGCAAATTATTATGTGGATCATAGTCCACACAGTGTTATACGGATCACAAAAAATGTACATTTTAATGTACATTATATTATACATAATAATATACTTTTAATACTCAAATAGTGTACTTGGGTACTTTGGCTAACATTTTACTATTTTTATATCTAAACTATGGAATTTATTTTAAAAAATTAATAATTTAGTTTTTGTTTTGAATATTTTTATTATTTTAGGTTTTAATACTCGTGTGGGGTGGAAGTAAGAGTCGATGGTAAAGATATAAGATGGATAGAATGATAGATGTAACCTTCCTCAACTCATTGTCATCTCCAAGTGTAGATTCATCACATTTTCATTTCTTATTTCTGTTTTCATGCGGTTTCAAAAACAAATTAAAAAAAATTCCATTTTCATGCATGGCGACCATCATTTAATTATTTCCCCCCACAGAACCAGACGACATTGATGGCGACTCTACCTTACTGCTGCTTCTCTTTCCTCTGTTGACTGTTTCTTTCCCTCCCAAACTCCTTTGTTTCTTTGTAATATACGTTACGTTGGTTTCCCCCCACCCCTTTCTCCTTCTCTCTCTCCTACTGCTGTCGGGCTTCCCAATAACACAATACAACCCTAATAGCGTGCCACGTGGGTATTTTAATCCGTTCATATTGAAATAAATCAGACAACAAAAAAGGGCAAAGAAGCCAATATTATTTCGGAAAAACACTCGTGTTCATGTTCAGTAAATGTTTGTTTATATTCGTTTATTGAGGTAAACGAACATAAATTTTAGAGCTCGGTTCATAAACAAACAGAGTCTAAAAGGCTCGTTTGTTAAGATCTCGTGAACAAGGTCGTTTGTGTTCGTTTATTAATGTTCATGAACAAGCTCGTGTAGTGTTCGTTAATTTTGCAGTTATGTTGTTTGTTTGGTTATTATTCGTGAACGTACATTATTTCTTGTTCACGAACGAATTGTGATCATGAACATGTGCAGGTGTTTGGTTATCAAGTGTTCACGAACGTGCTCATGAACATATGTTAAAGAACATGTTCGTAAACGTTAACGAACACATTTGTGAATGTTAACAAACAGTAATAAACGCTTAACAAACGAACACGAACTGAATTTTCAAATATCTTAACAAACGAACACGAACGCGAACACTCCAAAATTCTTAACAAACGAACACGAACAATTTCGATTCGTTTATGTTCGGTTCGTTAACCGCCCTATTCACAAAGATCTTTCTTCATTATTAATTATTTTAGTAATTTTAAATTTATTTTTTTTGTTTAATAATATTTTCAATATAATTTTTAAACATATAAATTTTATATACTAATACTAAACTTAATACTATGAAAAAATTGAATTAAAACATACCATTGCTTTAAGGGAGTTTAGCTTAGAGGCAGAGAAAAAGTATCTTATTTGGCGACAATGTTGAGTTTCCGCCACGATCACCGGGGCGGGCAACGGAGGGCTTTTCTCCGGCGGCGGAATGACGGAATCTCTGACAAAATGTACAAACGGTTTAACGTGGGGATCACGCGTTGTGGCAGCCCAATCATTGATGAACTTTGTGACGGTGAAACCATCCCCAATCTTGTGACACAAGGCGGCGCTCACTGCTATTCCTCCACACTCGAAATGGCTAACTTGAGCCACCGCTAACTTGCCATACCAGTTTCTCCACGGCAGTTTCTCCGGGAAAACTATGGACTGTGTATTTTCGACATTCTCAAGAACATCGGACATGGGGCAGTGGATTCGAACCTCGGAGAACTCGACTCCCGTGTCATTGCACTCCACGGAGGCGTTGTCTCTAAGCATCCCGGCGTATGGATAGTACGCTGTAAGGGTTTTCGATAGAGAGGTCTGCATAAGCTGGGAGATATTATTGGGTTGGGGTTTAGAATAAAAGAAGGCAAAGGGGAGGTACATGCTGGATAAAGCTTGATCAATGTAAGAGAGGCTGTGGGTTCTGAGGGAAGTTGGGGTTGGAGACGATGGCTTCACAATATTCTTTTCAAGAACGGACACCATTGGAATTGGTAATGATATAATTGCCATCTTAATTTTGTGGTATAAGTGGAAAATTACTCAGAAGAAGAATAGGCCGCAGGTAGCTGTATTTGACAACTCAAATGTATGCTATTTATAGAGCAGATTATTACACATGAATTGATAATGATATAATTGCCATCTTTTGCTCAGTTGTTATACCGTGGAACATGGTCCACAATGCATTATGGACCATGGATCATGGTTGATACTGCAATTGTGTTGAACGGATACTGCAGTTGTGTTGAAAGGAAATTGCAGTTGCGCGGAACAGAGGCCGTGTCATCCGTCTGGAATTGCAGTTGTGTTGAACTGATACTGCAGTTGTGTTGAAAGGATACTGCAGTTGTGTTGAACGGATGAACGGTCTCTGTTTTGCGCAACTGCAGTTTCCTTTCAACACAACTGCACTATCCGTTCAACACAACTGCAATATCAGTCATGCTTATAGTCCACAATGCATTGTGAACCATGGTCCACCATATAATTTGCGTCTTTTGGTATAAGGGGAAAATTAAAATACTCTGCAGAAGAATATGCCGCAGGTAGCTGTATTTGACAATTCAAATGTATGCTATTTATATATAGAATATATTATTACACATGGAAACTATTTTAATCACTCATAAGAATCTAATCAAATGTAAATTTTATGTTAAATAATTCATGGGCTATATTAAATGGCTGGCAGGCCTATACTTTTACGATATATATAAAATAAGAAATGTGTTGCCTCTTAACTAATAAACAGTATATTTAAGTTGATAGTATAATTACACATTTATTTTATATATATATATATATATATATATATATATATATATATATGTATGTATGTATGTATGTATGTATGTATGTATGTATTCATTATAGAGTAGTATGGACCAATTATTATTGCGTGGACCAAAGTTCAAAAACACATAAAAAATATTATTTTAATTCATAAAATACATTATTTTATCGAAGAAATTTCATTATTCTAAAACATAAAGTACATTATTATACATTATTCTAACTTATAAAATACATTATCTTACCCTAAAAATTTTATTATTCTAACACTTAAAGTAAATTATATATTATTCTAACTCATAAAATACATTATTCTAACACATAAATACATTATGCACTTGTGCACCTATTTTCACTTACAATACAAGTAATTTACCTTGTTAACATTCATGCACCTAAGTGCACCTAGTTATAACCTTAGGTGCAACTACATCTAGACCCGTGGCGCGCTACGATTCGTTCTCAGTTCTCTCCTAGGCGCACCGTTCTCATTTGAACGCAATCCTATATGTGTGTGTGTGTACGCGAAAGAAGCCTTTAGGTAAAATCGTAAAAAAAGGAATAAATCTCAACCATAGATATAGTTCAAATCAACAACCCAGATTGAAGATGAATTAAAAAAACACGTGGGGGCATTCTTTTAATTTTGAGTAAGTAAGCCAGATTGTCTTTGTATCCGAATGCATTTTTTCTTTCTTCAAGTGCACATTTTTCCTTCTTTCAAGTGCATTTTTTTTATTCCTTCAACTGCATGTGTGTTGTTTTAACTTTTAGGCTTCATTACACATTTTTTCATCATTTGAGTGCACATTTTTCTTCTTCTTCAAGTGCATCTGTTTTGTTTCGTATTTTAATACATAGTTTCTCCTTTGAGTTTACATCTTTGTGCCTTTGAGTGCAAAAATTGACATTTACAAACAATTTGTAAGTGTAATTGCTTCAATATATAACACTTAAGTTGAATAACTTTCACTTTTAGTACCATAAATTGTATCAATTGCACATCTATTTGACGTCAACTGCCGAATTTTGACCTTCAAGTGCACATTTTTATGCCTTCAAGTGCACATTGTTATATATTTTGCATTTGTTCCAACAATGTATAACTAGCTTTGTAATTAAAATTTGTGAGATTTACAAACGATTTGTATGAGCTATTGCTTCAATAACACTTAATTAAGTTGAATAACTTAGCTTTTTTGTAATATAAATTGCTTTGATTGCACATTTTTGTGACTTCGAGTGCAAAATTTTAGCCATCGAGTGCACACTTTTGTGCCTTCAAGTGCATAGTTATGTACTTTCAAGTGCACATTTCGTATAGAATTTTTTTTTTTTTAAAAGAATCATTAGTCATGCTTATCCGCATTTTTTACACTCGAAGATGCTTTCACATCTGATCCTAATCCTTCCCCCCTCTCTCTCTCTCTATATATATATATATAACCAAAGACAAAACTTCTGTCAAACTTTTCATACTAAGAAAAAATTTAAAAAGAAAAAATATGAATAGTCAAGAAAGACGGATAAGAGTAGACCACGGATGAAAACCTGAAACAACCTAATCAAGAAGATGGAGTAAGCCCAGGAAGAATAATCAATTATTATTGTTATTAAAATATTGCATTAATTAGTTGATCTGATCCCATAATTGAATTGTATTAATTTTTATTTTTTTTAAGATCAAGAGCAGCGATGGTGGGTGGCATTCTATTCTATGTAATAGGTGGAACCCAACAGCTGCCTGGGCCATGCTGTATATTAAGAAATTCTTTAACGAAATTAGACTCAGGTAGGGTTCTTCGAAAAATAAAATGTTTGAAAAAGAAAAGTTGAGAATCATCCCAAATTTTAGGGTGTGTTTTGTTCGCACATGAGAATGGAATCGAAATAAAAATCAAATATTTGGTAATGGTAATGAGTGTTGGTGAAAATATTTTACATGTTTGGTAGGATGATATTACATGTTTGGTATGATGGTGAAATTGGAATGATTACCAATATTGATGTTTAGTTATATATAATCCTATAATAGGAATAAAGGTTGGGAAAATGGCACTTTTTCCCCCTATGTTATGTGCATATAGCACTTTTTCCCCCTGTGTTATTAAAGTGACAGTTTTTCCTCCTGAAATGTTAAATTGACATTGTTACTCTTAAAAATAATTATTTTATTTATTTTTTTCTCCAACAAATTATTACTTATATCAGTTATATGTATGGATGATCACGATTCGGTTCGAACCTAACCAAACACTGTAGCAATCATACCGAAATAGTATGGACGGTTCTGATTACGATTCAGAACCGAAAAAATAAAATTAAATAATTGTTGAACCGTGAACTAGAACTTAACCACAGTCATATATAGTGAAAAAGATCAAACACTTATTTTTATAAATCGGTACGGTTCGGTTCCAATTTCGATTTTGAACCGCCAATCAAAACTTATTTATTTATTTATTTATTTTTATAATTTTATTTCTTATTTAAAAATAGTTTAAATTCAACAATTATTTTATTTTATTTTTTCAGTTTTGAATCGTAATCTTAACCGTCTATACTATTTAAGTTCACTTGTTACAGTGTTCGATTATGTTCGTATCGAACCGTGATCTTCCATACATATTAGTAATAATTGGTTGGAGAATAAAAATAAATGAAATAGTTATTTTTAAGGGCAAAAATGTCAATTTAACATTACAGGGGAGAAAATTACCACTTTTAAAATAACTGAGGGGGAAAAACTGTCACTTTAATAACACAGGGGGAAAAGTGCTATAAGCACATAACATAGGGGGAAAAATGCCATTTTCCCATAAAGGTTTTAAAAATACTAAAACAAAGATACAATTGATCAATAATATAATGACAATCAAATCACCAATATGAACAAAAATTCAAAACAAAAGTATGATGGATGTAGTGAAGAGGCGAGAAATCGGGACGTAACAGATGAGGAGGGATAAGATAGAATGATATCTATTTTAATTAGGGAATAAAGTTTTTAATTGAAGGGGTAATCAAATCGCATAGTAGTGTTTTAAAAAGTTGTCAACCAAATTAAACAATAACAATGATTTTGATTCTCATTCCTGATGTGTAAACCCATGAACTAAACATACATTAATCTTGTCAATGGAATGATATGATATTCCTCAACTAAACATTTAAATTGATAGTTTAGAATGTATGCCTTTATATATATATATATATATATATATATATATATATATATATATATTATATGCTTATGATGGTCCCATGAGTAATAAGTCTAAATGAAGAGGGAGAGGGGTGGGGGTTGAATAGATTTATTTAGAATTTTAAAAACTTATTTATGAATGAATTTGAAGAAAGCCTTCAATGTTTGACTAAATATGTTAGTTTCTCAACACAATTATATTTTTACGGTGATATTGAAATCATAACTAGATTGGTCTTTGGTTTTGAGTGTTTGTAGCAGAAAATAATGTTAGCTGATGATTTTTGTTTCTGATGAAAACCTTGTAAGATTAATAGATCCGAGTTACGTGTTAAAATAAATAGCAATAATATAAAGTAACAAAGAAAGATTTATAATGGTTCGAGGATGGTGTAAATCTATCTACGCCACTCTTTTTATTTTTCACTAGGAGATAAATCCACTAGTAATCTTGTCTTCACATATTAGAAGTGAATCAAATTTGTGATTTGTTCACCTAAGTCTGCACAAGTTTGTTATGTTTTTCAGTAGATCAGACTTCCACCAAGTCTGTTACTCCTCACCTTTACTTCCAGTAGAGATGTTTGTACAAAATTTTACCAATGTTGGTGATTCCTTCAACTAAAAATAGACAAGAATTTCTGAATATTGCTTTGAGGCTTCAAGAGTCTTGGAGTATTATTTGATCTGAATTTCTCTTTGAAGATTGTTGAATATTAGTTAAGTATGTGCTCTGATCTATATATTTCTCTCATTCTATATTTCTTCTAAAATCCTTTGCTTCTATTTATAATTGAATTCAAATTTGTCCATGGAAGAGGAACAGATTTTGAATATAGCACTTAGACATATTTTATTTCAATTCAACTTTCTAACAATTTTAAACGTTTTTCAAAAAAATTATTTTTTTTTAAACTTTCAGCCATTCGTTGCTTGCAACATGTTATGCAGAAGGGAATATTGTCAATGAGTTGAAGATTGAAAATGATTACCTAGGAGGTGTGCAAGACGGTTCAACAAGTCTTGCTATGTCCGATCAGACCATTAATGAATCTAACGGAACAGCAAGTTCCTTCAAGGAAAGCTTCCAATTTGTAATACAGTCCGCGAATCAAGTTTTCTATAGCTTAATTGGAAAAATTGTTTCTATGTCTGACTATAAGAAATAATTAACTATTTTTTTTGCTTTGTTGTAAACATTCATACCTTTGATTACTATATTAGCTATTATCCAAAAAAAAAAAAAAAAAAAAAAAAAACATGTTCCCGACAATTCGGCATTACACTGTTTTTTATGCGATCTTCCTTAATTTGGAATAGATATTCAATTCCTTGAACAATGTGCCATTGTTTAAAATTGGAGTCATACCTCATATACTACTTTTTTATTTGGGTCACACTTGTGTGAGACCGTCTCACAGATCCTTATTCGTGAGACAGGTTGGGTCGAAGCATCATGCAAATGTCACACTTATATGTGCAAATGTCATACTTATATGCTCAAATATAATATTAATCAGGAATACAATTTTTGTTACTTATAAGAGAAAAAGTATTACATTTACCCGTATAAGTAACAAAATTTTTATTATTCCTGATTAGTATTATATTTGAGTATATAAGTATGACATTTGTGCGCATAAGTGTTACATTTACATCTTGACCCTACCTGACCCGATCCGTCTCACGGTGAGACGGTCTCACACAAATTTTTGCCTTCTTATTTTAATAATGTTTTATGTATCTTCTTGATTTAATTCCCTAAGTAGATTCACCTTACTACGTCATTGTCTTACTGCTTTAGGGTTTTATTGTTTTGTTTCTTTTACTGGTGATTTTTTTTTAATTACATGACATCTCAATCTCTACCCCTCCCTTCACTTTTACTCCATAACGTGACAATCATTGATAAGTTACCTTCATTCTATAGATTCCAAGAAAAATATTTACATCAAAAGTTTAAGTGAGATTAGAGAGTGAAAATTGGAAGTAGAATTAAGGAGTGCAAGCAGTATTTTTCCTTAGTTTATTGCTATTTTTGGTTACTGTCTCCTTATTCCATCTCTACCTTAGTTGTCTTTGCCATTTGTTAAATGCTGCAACACCAAACCTGAGTGTCTCCTTGGACTGGTTCATAAGACATGGGGAGAGAAAATAGGATCCTGGCCTGGGTTTGTTTATTGTTTCATTGTGTGGTTGATATTTTTTTAATCTCATTCTGTAGTTAGGATTTCTAGCTTATGTAGCCTATATAAAGACAATATTCTTTGTTAATTCGGTGTGTTAGGAAGCAGTAATAACAAAACATTTTCCTCTTTCTTTTACAGTTAGAGCCATATTTTAGTTGTGTGTTCTTCCATTCAGCCCTGCTATTCAACAATTTAGTATCCAAGCTTAGTGTGCCAGAGTTCCACATATTATAATATAAGTTTGTGAGTAGCTCTGTTGTCAACACTATGACCGACTTACAAGTTGTCAGTGGTATGAAAAAACTCACTAACAATAATTATAGTATGTGGTCAACTTGCATGATGTCCTACATGCAAGGGCAAGACTTGTGGGAGGTAGTCAATGGTATTGAAGTTATTCAACCAGAGGCGGAGGATGCAAATGGCTCTGATCCCAACGGAAGTGGAAGATCAAAGCAGGCAAATCCATGTTTGCCCTTAAAACAACAATTGAAGAAAAGCTCTTAGAACACATTTGAGATGCTAGAACACCGAAGGAAGCTGCTTGGGACACACTCACCAAGCTATTCTCAAAGGAAAATGCATCAAAGCTCCAACTTCTAGAAATTGTGCTACTCTCTATAGCACAACACCATATGGCGGTTACGTAGTATTTTCACAAGGTGAAGACATTATATCGAGAGATTTCAAGGTTAGATCCAGAAGCTCCGATACAGGAGACTAGGATGAAATGAATTATCATCTATGGTTTAAGACTTGAATTTAGAAATTTTCTTGTTGTAATACCAAGGTGGGAGGAGCAACAATCACTTGTTGAATTTGAGAATTTGCCGGCTAATTATTAGAAATTAGCTAAGCATATGGGAGGAGTCTCATCGAAGAAAGAAGTAGAGGCACTACATCAACAAAGATAGACAATATTCAAAGCAACATAATACTAGTGGGTCTAATAAGAATGATGATGAAGCAAAAGAGCATCAGAATGAGAGGAACACTCATGGAGGGGGAGTTCTAAAGAATCAAAGTCGTGGCAAGAGATTTGAAGGGAAGTGTTTTAACTGCAACAAAAAGGGATATATGGCAAAAAACTACTAGTCAAAGAAGAAAAATGTGGAGAATAATGCTGCGGTGTCCAAAATTGAAGAGGAAAGGGACATTGAGGCTTTATTTAATTTGCTATAGATGGGGAAATAACCTAGCTTTAACCATGACAACTTTCAAGCATATTAATTATGGAAATGATTGGATTGTTGATTCAGGTTGTTCCAACCACATGACTGGTGGCATGAAAAAAGTTATAGAATTTGCCAGAGCATAATTAAAGGAAGTCATGTGGTAGTAAAGGCGAGCAATTCTAAATTACCGATAGCGCATGTTGGTAATGTGGTAGTTTATCCTCAATGTGGTGTAGTGGATGTATAACTTCAAGACGTTTATCATGCTCTAGGTATGAAGAAGAATCTTATCTCAGTATCACAATTAACATTTTCTGGTCATTTTATCTTGTTTGGTCCACAAGATGTGAAAGTGTATCGAGGCCTTAAGATTAGTGAAAAGCCTATATTGACGAGGAAAAGATTGGAATTAATCTACGTGATGTTTGCAGAAACTACATTTATAGCCTAGTTGATCTGATCCCATGATTGTATTGTATTAAATTCATTTTTTATAGATCAAGAGCAACGATGGTGGGAATGCCAATGGCTGCCCGAGCCATGCTTTATATTGATGAGAAATTCTTTAATGAAATAAGACTTAGGTTTCTTTGAAAAATGAAATGCTTGAAAAAGAGAAGATGTGGATCATGGCAAATCTTAGTCTAGTCAATTGAATGATGGTCACACTTGGTGTGAGACTGTCTCACATATCTTTATCTGAGAGACGGGTCAAGTCGGTTAGTATGAAAATGTAATATTTATATTGAAAAATGTAACCCTAATTAAGAATAAAGTGTTTGTTACTTAAAGATTGTCATACTTTTGAGGACAAATGTAATACGTTTACATTTGGATGTAAAAGTGATAAGTGCCAAAAGTGTAGTATTTTAGACGCACAATTGATCTATATATGGTCATATGTATTTTGGTTTGTATTGGGTGGAAAATAAGACAAATGGGTGCATATGTCATATGACATTGTAAGTTGAACCAGATAAAGCCTGAAACTTATTCTGGTCACCATCTTTTGTTACCTCAATTAAGCAATCGTTATACCCTGCACCACGGTGCACATAGCAATGTGCACCACGTACGTAAAACGACGTCGTTTCGGTGTTAGTAGACGCGGACGCGAATGACTCAGGGAATTCATTATCTATAATACACATAATCATTATCTATAATACACAGAACGTTTGCTTAGAATACACAGAATGTTTGCCCAGAATACACAGAATATTGACACAAAATACACAGATGTTAGTGGACGCGAATGACTCCAGAGAATTCATTATCTATAATACACATAATCATTATATAGAATACACAGAAGGTTTGCCTAGAATACACAGAATGTTTGCCCATAATACACAGAATATTGATGCCCATAATACACAGAACTCATCCTCCTAACATTCGAATGCACAAACACATCACAACTTGTGTTAATAACATGAATACACATAATATTTACACAAAATACACAGAACTCATCCTCGTAAACATTCGAATGCACAAACATATCACAACATGTGTTACTAACATGAAATCACAACATGTGTTACTAACATGAATACACATAATGGTTGCCTATAATACACAGAACGGTTGCTTAGAATACACAGAATGATTGCCTGGAATACACAGAATATTAACATAAATACAGAGACCGGCCGAAACGGGAAACGTGATTTCCAAAAAAAACGGACGATTAGTCTACAATACTCAAAACGACGTCGTTTAGGTACGTGGTGCACATTGCTATGTGCACCACGGTGCACAGTATAATTTGCCTCAATTAAGCCATCCATCAATTCAAGATCTATACCTCCCGAAGCAGTCTACCTAGCTAGTATGAACTTAAATTAAACAATAAGGGCCATTTGGTTCACGGAATGTCAGATTACCTTAGGGAATGTTAGATTACTGGGAATGTTAGATTGTTGGGAATGTTGGATTCTTGTGTTTGGTTAAATATGATATATGTAATATAAAACTGTTTGGTTGAAGGGTTGTTTTTTATGTTATTATGGTTATTTTAATTTATTGCCCCTAACATTTTTTTCATGCATTTCAATAAATGAAGTTAAAAAATATTTTATTTTTTCATGTATTTCAGTACGTATTATTCTCAACCTCTAATAAGACATCAGTTCTTTTATTTTTGTAAATAATGATCTCCAAATAAGGTACAATACAGAGATGATAAAAACTCAACAATAACATGTAAATGATATTAATGATAGCAATATGTTTCTCTAGATTGCAATTGTCATTCAGTACAATCATACTCTATTCCTTGTAAGTTAAATTATTTAGAATTGTTGTGTTATTTGGACTAAGGTTTCTTGCATATAATATAATGGAGGATGGTGGGAAAAGCAAAATTTGTAAAATTCCATGGGAATCTTACATTACCTAAGGAAATGGATGGCATCACATTCCCTCCAAATTTAAGAAAATGCTTATGTGGAGGTTAAATAATATTCCATGGGAAAGTTATATAACCTCAACCAAACATAGGAATCTTCTATAGCTAGCCAAATATAACCTTTGTTATCCTAGATAACCCGAACCAAACGCCCCCTAAGTATTATGGCTTTTGGGTAAATGCATAAACAATAATTGTTAATCTAAGCTGCCTACAAGATTTCCACATAAATTTAAGTCTTCTATATTTACCAGCTTTAACCCATATATCTCTCTAACTAATCAAGATGTGTTTGTGCATTCGAATGTTAGGAGATGAGTTCTGTGTATTTTGTGTCAATATTTTGTGTATTCTGGGCAAATATTCTGTATATTCTAGGCAAACGTTATGTGTATTTTAGATAATGATTATGTGTATTTTAGATATAATGAATTCTCTGGAGTCATTCGCATCCGCGTCCACTAACATCAAAACGATATCGTTTCGGACCAGGGTCACTGTGGACCGTGGTCCAAGAGAATGAAGTTCTTGAACGGGCCCATTGGAACACTCACGTGCTTCGGTCTCCCCCATCCAAAATCCACGTCGTACAATGGGAAATTACATACGCTACTAAAAAAGTACTTATCAAACCCATCCTCCTCGTATGGCTTGTCTCCCTTTTTTGTGGATTCGTATATCTCCAAGGCCAACTCGTTTTCTCTGGTCATGTCTTTTGCATAGAGCCCTTGTTTTCCCTTCCTCAATTCGGCTACTAACTTCGCCACGTCCATTTCGTCGTCGTGTGTTGTTGATATGCAAAACGTGGAAAGCAGGTTTCCGGCGGATGTTGCGGCTAAGCTCTGCGGGAGAGCCAGCGGTCGGATGTTAGCGTAGTGGAAGAGTTGGGATGGTCGGAGGGGGTGGGAGACTTCTCGCGTTTTCACTGCCGAGACAATGCACTTGTAAAGAAATGCACTTACAACTTCAGTGCGCGTAGGATTTTGTATTCCCGTTTTGGCTTTTACCTATTAAGAGTTAAAAATATAATCAGTAATACTCAAGAATATAATTAGAATCTGTTTAGAAACTTAGAAATTGATTTTCTTAAGTTAGTTATAATAGGAAAATAAAATTAACTGAAAATCCTCATTCTGTTCAAAAGGAAAATGACTCATCAGCTGAAAAGTCTTTCCAATTTTTTACTTGGAAGACCTTTACCATATATCTATCTTACACTTAGTTCTCTATCTATAGCCCTATAGGTGGTATCAAATGAGAAGGTTGACCCATCATCTGTTTAGTTATTTATTTGAATTGGCCGGAGCTAGCTAAATTAATACATGGGTTATATTTAGGGGTGTGCATTCGGTTAACCGAACCGAATTAACTGAAATTTTAAAACCTTTAACCGTTAACCGAACCGAAGTATGTGTTACCGAATTAACCGAACCGAAATTTTTTTCGGTTAATCGGTCGGTTAACCGATTAACCGAACTTTTTAAACCTAAAATATAAAATTCTAAAAATAACATCTAAACTAATAAATCCAATTAAAATAAAATACAAACCATCCATAACTTCAAATATTCAAACATCCATAACTTCAAATCTTTAATCTAATTAGTATTTAGTATTTATATTTAATTATTTATCTATATATATAAAAATTCGGTTAACCGAATTAACCGTTAACCGAAATTTCAAGATTCCTTTAACCATTAACCGAACCGAATTTTTCGGTTCGGTTAATGGTTAACCGAAATTTTTCAGTTCGGTCGGTTAACCGAAAAATTTCGGTAAATTGCACACCCCTAGTTATATTGGGCTAGACTAAAGAATAAAAATATTAGCCCGATTCGACCTACCCACAAAAGATGACAAATTATTATGTTGATCATGGTCTACACAGTGTTGTCAAAAAAAAAACATTTTTAAACGTACATTATTTGTATACTGAATACACATTATACATAATAATGTACCTTCAATACTAAAATAATGTAACAAGCTAAGGTACATTATATTTTTAATATATACTAAAAATATATTATTTGTGTACTGAATGTACATTATTTGATAATATAATTTTTTTTTGATAATATATAAAATAATGCTCTTTCAATATTCAAATAATATACTATGAAAAACAACTAATGCGTCTATTTTAATTTAATTATTATTAGGATGTGAATGTAGTGCTTATTTTAGAACTTATACCTTATTTTAAATGATAAATAAGTTAAAATTTATGTTTGGTAAAATATGAATTGAAAGGTTTAAAATAATACTTAGTAGCTTATTTTAAAATCCTACCAAGTTTTTCAAAAAAAAAAAATAAAAAAAAATCCTGCCAAGTAGGTGGGGTAGCATTTCAAAATAAGCTAATTGCTTTTTAACTTTTTTTAAAAAAAATCTTTTTTAATTCACAAAAATGACACCATCTACCATACCATTATATTCATTAATCAAAATTTCAATATTTCAGTTTATCCTTTTATGTCTTTTTACACTTATCAACTAATTCAGAAATTAATTTTACCAAACACTTTAATTTCAATTAATTAATTTATTAGTTACTATTTTTCAATTCTCAACTATAAATTAGCTTTTCAGTTAGGCGTGCTAAACAGATATCTTATCAACTACTCTGGTGTGAAACTATGTCATGTATGTTTAAGATGGATCTCAAAAACAAGTTTCTGCCAAATCTCATATATGTGAGTCTAACAAAACTTACCACTTTCAAGTAAAAGCGGTAATACTTTTGAAATAATTGTTATCACATTTCAAGTGAAGGATAAACTAATTAAGGGACAACATATAACATATTGAAAGTGAAACTATAATTTTTTTCGTTAAAATGCAATAATTTTGAAGTATTAACTATTATTTTTCAATTCAAAACTAAATACTTGTCTAGAAAAAATATATAACATATTTAAAATAAAATTTATCACTTGTTAGCTAAGAGCATCCCCAAATGGGTTTTCGATTTTCATTAGTTTTTTCGTAAGGTAGTGGAAAGAGAAAGTAAGAAAGGGGGAAGGTTCTTGCATAGGAAGCGCTTTTGTAGACCCTACTATAAATTAAGGAAAAGAAAACAGAGCTAGTTGGTACGCGCCTTGCGCACAAATAGCACCAGCCAGGAGCGTTAGGGTAGCCGCCAACTAGTAACCACCCTAACTACTTATTTTTTTCTCCTGGCCCCCCTTCCTTCTTAAAACTGATCCACCTTAAGCTTCTAATCTACGCACATTAAGTTGGATTAACATAAATATGGCTTTGTAGAGAAAATCTTATAAAGAATATTGGAATTGGTTGTGTTTTGGAACTGCAAAAAAAAAAAAAAAAAAAAAAAAAACACCTTAAGAAGGAAAAAACACAGCTTAAGAAGGAAAACAAAGCATCTTAAGAATGAAAACTACGCATCTAAAGCCTTAGGCCAACCCACCTTAAGAAAGAAAACCACGCACCTAAAACTTTTGGCCGATGCATTTAAGTTTTAACCTTAATAAGATAATAAGTGGTAGATATCGTAGTGGACACTCGTACCCAAATTGGTGGGGTAAGTTTTGAAAAAGTCCACCCGTTATGAGGTGGGAGTAAGAGTNAAAAAAAAAAAAAAAAAAAAAAAAAAAAAAACACCTTAAGAAGGAAAAAACACAGCTTAAGAAGGAAAACAAAGCATCTTAAGAATGAAAACTACGCATCTAAAGCCTTAGGCCAACCCACCTTAAGAAAGAAAACCACGCACCTAAAACTTTTGGCCGATGCATTTAAGTTTTAACCTTAATAAGATAATAAGTGGTAGATATCGTAGTGGACACTCGTACCCAAATTGGTGGGGTAAGTTTTGAAAAAGTCCACCCGTTATGAGGTGGGAGTAAGAGTTGGTGGTAAAGATATATATAAGACGGATCGAATGATGGTAACCTTCCCTAACTCATTGTCATCTCTAATGACCTGTTTGGTTGGATGTAGTTTGGGGGAAATTGCAATTCATTGAATTGCAATTCAGTGAATTCCCAAACTACAGTGTTTGGTTTGAGGGAATTGCAATCCTGCGGAATTGCAATTCCCTCCAAATGTTGAATTGCAATTCATGGGGTACCCCCATGAAGTACCCCATGAATTGCAATTCGGTGGAGAGGAGGGTCAATTTGTTGGTGTAAAGACAATTTTGCCCCTCCTCCCATACCATATGTCTTATTTTTTTTTTAAATTTAAAAGAATTATTATTTTTATTATTATTATTGTTATTATTATTTTGAAAGAATTATTATTATTATTTTGAAAAAGTTATTATTATTATTTGAATGAATTATTATTATTATTATTATGAGTATAATAATAATAATAATTCATTCAAATAATAATAATAATAATAATAATAATAATAATAACAATATTATTATTATTATTATTACTACTATTATTACTACAATATCTACCACAACATAATGGTATTTTAGTCATTTTGTTGCTTCTTACCTTTCAATTACATGTACTTCTATTTCTGCATACCAAACACTGTAATTCCAATTCCTACTTTATTCATTGAATTGTAATTTCATCGAATTACAATTATTTTTTCCCATAATTCCCTCCTCCCAACCAAACGCCCTGCAAGTGTAGATTCATCACAGTTTCATTTCTTATTTATGTTTTCATGCGGTTTCAAAAACAAATAAAAAAATATTCCATTTTCATGCATGGCGACCATCATTTATTTCCCCCCACAGAACCAGACGACATTGATGGCGACTCTACCTTACTGCTACTTCTCTTTCCTCTGTTTCTTTCCCTCCCAAACTCCTTTGTTTCTTTGTAATACGTTACGTTGGATTCCCCCCACCCCTTTCTCCTTCTCTCTCCTACTGCTGTCGGGCTTCCCAATAACACAATACAACCCTAATAGCGTGCCACGTGGGTATTTTAATCCGTTCAAATTAAAATAAATCAGACAACAAAAAAGGGCAAAGAAGCCAATATTACTATTCACAAAAGATCTTTCGAAAATTTAATAAAGGTAATCCATGTGGAATAAAAGTTGTCAATACTTTTACGGGTGGTTTGGTTCACGGAATAGGTAAGGAATGACATAGCATTCCCAGTAATACCCTATTCCATTCTTTGGTTCGCATTTGTATTCCCAGGAACATTGTTCCTGGGAATGAGCTACCAGCACCCTGGTATTAGCCTATTACTGACTTATCAGGAATAGTTATTTTATTTTATTTTCATTTTTACCCTTTTCTAAACCTTAATTTTTTACTCATTTTTCTCTATATCATCGCATCCATCACCTTTCTCCCTGTCATCGCACGCATCTCACTTCCGTCATTGCAAATTGAAATTCTTCTTCAAGGTATTCTTCTAAATTCACTACAAGAAAAATGCTCATAGACAACGGTTTTTAACCGTTGTCTATAAGGTAAAATTTCTGTTGTTGAAGTCGGTGTTGTTGTAAGTCCCGCGCAAAGACAACGGTTTTTAACTGTTGTCTTTTCTAGAAAAGACAACGGTTAAAAACCGTTGTCTATTGAGTGTTGTTGAAGCCGGTGTTGTTGAAAGTCACGCACATAGACAATGGTTTTTAACCGTTGTCTTTTCTAGAAAAGACAACGGTTAAAAACCGTTGTCTATTGAGTATTGTCGAAACCGGTGTTGTTGTAAGTCCCGTGCAAAGACAACGGGTTTTAACCGTTGTCGTTGCGCGGGACTTACAACAACACTGGTTTCAACAACACACTAACCGTTGTCTTTTCTTGAATGACTACGATTAAAAACTGTTGTTGAAATTAGTATTGTTAAAACGTCAAATTAATTATTTGATAAATTTTTACAAACGCTACAATTAGCAGCATTTGCATATAGCATTTTGAGAAAAAATAATTTTTCTCAAAGCATCTCTAATTAATTAATTAATTAATTAATAAAATTACTTTAAAAAAACGTTAAAGTTGAGGTTCGAACCCTCAATGGGATTGGAAAATAATAGAGCCTTGAGGCTTTCCCACTTCTCCCACCGATGTGGGACGGTGGGAGAAGTGGAAAACATAGAAGGAAGCAGCAAATTGTTTGCTGCTTCCTTCTATCTTATTGTTTTTTTTTTAATTTTGATTTTGATTTTATAAATATATTATTAAAGTTAATTCTATTTTTTTGTCTTAGATTTATATGTGACAGTTTACTTTAGTCCCTCTTTTATGAGAACATTCAGTTTTGGTTCTAGTATTATATTATTATTGTGACATGACCATTTTTAAATTTGGTCATTTATCAATAAAAACAACTTGAATGTCATTAAATACAAAGGTATTTCAATTTTTAATTATGAATTTTTCAAAAAAAAATAAAAATATAGTGGGTTAACCTATTACACAACGTTGTTCATTATTATTATTATTCAACCTATTCATGTTATTATTATTATTATTATTATTATTATTATTATTATTATTATTATTATTATTATTATTATTATGTGTACCCTTTTAGGTCATTTTACATGTTAATCGCTAACCTAAACAGCTAATTTTATCAAATTTTTTTACAAAACAATAATATATATTATCCGTTAGTCAAACCCGCTAATACAATTCGTTGGTTAAATAAAACCATTGTCTAAATAAAAAACGGGTGCACGTGCAAAGACAACTATTTTAATAAACTGTTGTCTTTGAAGTGTTGTCTATTAAAGTGTGCTTAAAGACAACATACAAACGACAACGGTTAAATAAAATCGTTGTCTTTAAAAAAAAATAAACGCGCAAAGACAACGATTTTAAAAAATCGTTGTCTTTGTAGTGTTGTTTATTCAAGTGCACTTAAAGACAACACATCAATGACAATGGTTACATAAAACCGTTGTTTAATTAAAAAACCGAATGCACATAGACAACGGTTTTAAAAAACTGTTGTCTTTGAAGTGTTGTGTATTAAAATGCGTTTAATAACAACACACCCAAAACAACGGCTAAATAAAACCGTTGTCTTTAAAAAAAAAATAAACGCGCAAAGACAACGGTTTTAAACCGTTAAAAAAAAAATAAACGCGCAAAGACAACGGTTTTAAACCGTTGAAAAAAAAATAAACGCGCAAAGACAACGGTTTTAAACCGTTGTCTTTGTAGTGTTGTGTATTCAAGAACGGTTTTAAACCGTTGTCTTTGTAGTGTTGTGTATTCAAGTGCATTTATAAACCGTTGTCTTTGTAGTGTTGTGTATTCAAGTGCATTTAAAGACCGTTGTCTTTGTAGTGTTGTGTATTCAAGTGCATTTAAAGACAACACACCAACTACAACGGTTAAATAAAACCGTTGTCTAAATAAAAAAAACGGATCCACAAAGACAACGGTTTATTAAAACCGTTGTCTTTGAAGTGTTGTCTATTCAAATGTGCTTAAAGACAACACACAAACGACAACGTTTAAAAAAAATCGTTGTCTTAAAAAGAAAAATCGCGCAAAGACAACGGTTTTAAAAAAACCGTTGTCTTTGTAGTGTTGTGTATTCAAGTGCACTTAAAGACAACACACCAACGACAACGGTTACACAAAACTGTTGTCTTTTTTTTTTTAAATGCACATAGACAACGGTTTTTAAAAATCGTTGTCTTTTGACAAAATGCACAAAGACAACACACTAAAGACAACGGTTCGGTAAAAATCGTTATCTTTGATAAAAGTGTTGCGTCAAAGACAACGGTTTTGTCCAAAAGTGTTGTCTTTTACACAAAAGACAACACTTTTGTCAAAAACTGTTGTCATTTTGCAAGGGTAATAGCTATTACCAGCACCCTGGTATTAGCCTATTACTGACTTATCAGGAATAGTTATTTTATTTTATTTTCATTTTTACCCTTTTCTAAACCTTAACTTTTTGGACTCATTTTTCTCTATATCATCGCATCCATCACCTTTCTCCCTGTCATCGCACGCATCTCACTTCCGTCATTGCAAATTGAAATTCTTCTTCAAGGTATTCTTCTAAATTTCTCCTTTTTTTTTACAAATAATTTATTTATATATATAAATATATATATATAAACTGTTGCGGCTGCGGCGTGGTGCGTAATAATAATAATAATAATAATAATAATAATAATAATAATAATAATAATAATAATAATAATAATAATAATAATAATAATAAATTTTGTACAAGGGCATTTATGTCTTTTAAATATATATTCCATTTCTATTCCTTTAACCAACCAAAAGCTGGAATACAATTCTCAAGTCTATTCCTTCAGCGAACCAAAACACCATAATACAATTTCTATTATATTCCTTACATATTCCATTCCTTATGGAATAGTATTCCTATTCCCTCCAAATTCATTCTGTGAACCAAACGTGCTGTTAAAGTAATAAATATGCCCACATGAACAGCTCAATTGGTTACATAGGTGAAGTTTGGGAGAAGACAACAGAGATCGAGTCTCACCAGCGGCAGAAGTGAGGGGGAAGCTTTGTCGGGCCAGTTTTCTGTCTAATTTTAGGTTAAGTTTACTATTTATTTCACAAATCAATTCTTTCTTCATTATTAATTTTTTAAATTATTTTTAAAATTAATTTTTTTTTTATGTTTAATAGACTTTTAATATAATTTCTAAATATATAATGATGGTTTCCCGATCTTCAGGCGATCGGCCGGCGGGCCAACACTACCGGAAAATAACAAGAATAACAAGTGTATTTTATAGATTCTCAAGTGATTTTTTGGTATCTCTCTCTCTCTCGCTCCTTTTTCCTCCCCCCCCCCCTCTCAAGGGGTTTTGTACAACTATTTATATCATGCACCCCCCTCTCAAGGGGTTTTGTACAACTATTTATATCATGCATCTGGTCGGTTACACAATTAATCTCTTAATTAATGATACAAATCTGGTCGGTTACACAATTAATCTCTTAATTAATGATACAAATAATAGCTCTTAAAAGACATTAAATGCTCATAATGATATCCGTTCTCTCATGATTGCCCGTTGATTCCTTCAATCCTTTACCTTCACCGAGTGTCTTGAAGAGTCTATCGAAGACTAGCCGACTGCCTTATATACTCAGTCGGCCAGAACCTCTTCCGACCGACCACCGAGGAGTCGGGGCGATCCTTGCATAGCTTAAGGTATAGATGCCTTAAGGCCTTCTTCACCTACCGACTGACCCAAGAAGGAATAGTGACGGGCCTTTCATATTTAGGATGCCAGTGTTTTATTAGCTTTTCCCTTTCTGCCGATCGACTCCTCTACTACCCGATCACTTTTATATACCATCATCTAGTCCCTCACTTTCCTTGGTTTAAGGAACTGCAACCTAGGAAAGTATATCTTCTGACAAAGTGGATCCGTATCTCTGTCATATCTTTCTCTCTTGTCACCTCCAATTAAAATCCCTGATTTCACTCGATTACCAAGAGATTTCACCGAATCTGTGTATTAGAACCTTCCTTATTCTGACAGCCGTCCTTTTCGATCCTCATCCCTTTTGCCCTTGTTTCTTTAACTCATTCCCTTTCTGCTATAAATACCTTTTCTTTTTCAGAAGGGCACACCCTCTTTTGTCAATCAAAATGAAGAAGAAAAACGACGCAGGCCCTCCTTCACGACGTTCTCTTCGCTTGGCCGAGCAAGCCCGACAGGAGATGCTTCGTCAGCGGAAGCTGGCGCATGGTGGTCACGAAGTGGGGGATACCCACGAAGACCCTCTCCTCATTCCTTCCGATGAGGAAAAGGAAATGACAGCCCCGCCACTTCCAGAAACTGAAGTAGGCTCTCCACTTAACCTCAACTACGATTCTGATTATGCAGAATTCTTAACGGAATTCTTGGCTGATGACTCCCTAGGGAATACTCCACCAGCTTCCCCAGCGACTCCAGACACAGTCCTTCCAGCTACCCCCTGAGCTGTGTTTGAGGTTAATCCGCCGTTTCCTCCTTCCCAGACGCCATCCGTGATCTCGGCCGATTCCCCTACTGCCTCAGCTTGATCTATTAGTCAAAAGTCTCTATGCAGCCTTGACCGTAGACATGTTTAGGCCCTATAGGGCTATTTTTGTATTCCCGGCTAGGCTTTTAATGAATAAATGGCTCTTTTACATGTGACGTTACTCTCTCCCAATTTTCTTCTTGCGCTTTTCTTTAAAAGGCCCAGTTGATCGAGCACTGACCCCTCTCTTTGATTAACTACCGTAATCGCCTTATGACTTCTTCCTCACACTCCCTTTTCAGGGAGGCACGGTTGACCGAGTGCCGACTCCATTTTCAGGACTCCGGTCCAACCAAAACACCAACCTTATGACTTCTTTCTCACACTCCCTTTTCAGGGAGGCACGGTTGACCGAGTGCCGACTCCATTTTCAAGACTCCGGTCCAACCAAAACACCAACCTTATGACTTCTTTCTCACACTCCCTTTTTAGGGAGGCACGGTTGACCGAGTGCCGACTCCATTTTCAGGACTCCGGTCCAACCAAAACACCAACCTTATGACTTCTTTCTCACACTCCCTTTTCAGGGAGGCACGGTTGACCGAGTGCCGACTCCATTTTCAGGACTCCGGTCCAACCAAAACACCAACCTTATGACTTCTTTCTCACACTCCCTTTCCAGGGAGGCACGGTTGACCGAGTGCCGACTCCATTTTTAAGACTCCGGTCCAACCAAAACACCAACCTTATGACTTCTTTCTCACACTCCCTTTCCAGGGAGGCACGGTTGACCGAGTGCGACTCCATTTTCAGGACTCCGGTCCAACCAAAGCACCAACCTTATGACTTCTTTCTCACACTCCCTTTCCAGGGAGGCACGGTTGACCGAGTGCCGACTCCATTTTCAGGACTACCGATCCAACCAAAGCACCAACCTTATGACTTCTTTCTCACACTCCCTTTTCAGGGAGGCATGGTTGACCGAGTGCCGACTCCATTTTCAGGACTCCGGTCCAACCAAAACACAAACCTTATGACTTCTTTCTCACACTCCCTTTTCAGGGAGGCACGGTTGACCGAGTGCCGACTCCATTTTCAGGACTCCGGTCCAACCAAAACACCAACCTTATGACTTCTTTCTCATACTCCCTTTTCAGGGAGGCACGGTTCACCGAGTGCCGACTCCATTTTCAGGACTCCGGTCCAACCAAAACACCAACCTTATGACTTTTTTCTCACACTCCCTTTCCAGGGAGGCACGGTTGACCGAGTGCCGACTCCATTTTCAGGACTCCGATCTAACCCTCGAAATCTCATTTATGAGATGACAAATTATTTGAACGTCGCCACCGTTTACACTTCGCGCTGATTGTGATTCCCGAAAGAAGTAATGCCTTTCTTCCCGCGCACGTTTCACGTCTCTTCGACGTCACATCATTAAATCTTACCCTCCACGTGTCTCCATCTCTTTTCATCATTGTTGCCTATAAATACCGAAATTCACCATCCTTCTTTCACTTTTCACTTTTTCACTTTTTCACCGTTTTACTTTCTTCCCCAAAAAAAGGCGTTATTGGATCTCCTGCGCAATTTCGGTTTTCCGCTTAACCTCCCGACCAATTTCCGGCGCTCCGCGAATTCAACTTCCGTCCCTTCATTCCTTCTCTCGTACTCTCTTTCTTTACCTCCAAGTCTAACAGGTAGGTTTCTTTGTCTTCGCTTTCCATTATGTCTTCTACTCCAAGCCGCACAGGGGTTACGATAAACCCCAATGCTTCAACCTCATTGAGCGCACATGGTGCTTCTTCTTCCGGTGCTCTAAACCCAGAGCCCATTCAGGCCGTGGCGGCCTTACTCCCTGACCTCCAAAGGCCTTCATTCCAAAATTTCGGCCCGTGAACTGGAAGAGGCCCAAGATTTCTTGGGCCCAGCGGCAAAAATCTATGCCCCTCGTGAACTCAATCTATCCGTTACGGGTTTCGAGTCCCCGTGAGTCCGTTTGCTACTCTCTTTTTCCGCTTCTTTGCTTTATGACTTCTTTCTCACACTCCCTTTTCAGGGAGGCACGGTTGACCGAGTGCTGACTCCATTTTCAGGACTCCGGTCCAACCAAAACACCAACCTTATGACTTCTTTCTCACACTCCCTTTCCAGGGAGGCACGGTTGACCGAGTGCCGACTCCATTTTCAGGACTCCGGTCCAACCAAAACACCAACCTTATGACTTTTTTCTCACACTCCCTTTCCAGGGAGGCACGGTTGACCGAGTGCCGACTCCATTTTCAGGACTCCGATCTAACCCTCGAAATCTCATTTATGAGATGACAAATTATTTGAACGTCGCCACCGTTTACACTTCGCGCTGATTGTGATTCCCGAAAGAAGTAATGCCTTTCTTCCCGCGTACGTTTCACGTCTCTTCGACGTCACATCATTAAATCTTACCCTCCACGTGTCTCCATCTCTTTTCATCATTGTTGCCTATAAATACCGAAATTCACCATCCTTCTTTCACTTTTCACTTTTTCACTTTTTCACCGTTTTACTTTCTTCCCCAAAAAAAGGCGTTATTGGATCTCCTGCGCAATTTCGGTTTTCCGCTTAACCTCCCGACCAATTTCCGGCGCTCCGCGAATTCAACTTCCGTCCCTTCATTCCTTCTCTCGTACTCTCTTTCTTTACCTCCAAGTCTAACAGGTAGGTTTCTTTGTCTTCGCTTTCCATTATGTCTTCTACTCCAAGCCGCACAGGGGTTACGATAAACCCCAATGCTTCAACCTCATTGAGCGCACATGGTGCTTCTTCTTCCGGCGCTCTAAACCCAGAGCCCATTCAGGCCGTGGCGGCCTTACTCCCTGACCTCCAAAGGCCTTCATTCCAAAATTTCGGCCCGTGAACTGGAAGAGGCCCAAGATTTCTTGGGCCCAGCGGCAAAAATCTATGCCCCTCGTGAACTCAATCTATCCGTTACGGGTTCCGAGTCCCCGTGAGTCCGTTTGCTACTCTCTTTTTCCGCTTCTTTGCTTTATCTCCTGGTCAACTTGTCCCAAACTCTCACCGCCTCCTCACTTGCTTCCAAACGATCTGCCTAAAGCTTGAGATTGATCCAACGATCAATCTATTTCTACAACTTTATCTGGTCAACAGAGTCGGGTCCAACTCGCCAGGCTATGTCCAAATTTCACAGCGAAGCGGCTGTAAAATTTTTGATGGACTGGTCGACTCTATCAAAGGGTGGAAACCCCTTTTCTTATTCGTACGGCCATCCTCCTCTCATCCGACTTTTGACTTTCCTTTGACCTGGAACTCCTCCCTCTTCAAATGCCTCAAAAAACTTCCTCCCGACCAAAAAACGATTGACGGAATGAAAGTTTTAAAAGACTTGGGCGAACTTCAAGTCAGCGTATGGTCAAGCCTAAAGGCCCTTAAGGTGGCCGGACTTCTTCCTGCCGGGGCAGCCCTTCCAGGTGATGAGTCATTCCGTTTTAAGATTTTCTCTTTATAGCTTACCCTTTTTAATACACTGCTTTGCAGATCCTGAAGAGGAAGAAGCGGAGAAAGAAGGTGAAGAAGCAGGTGATAATACCCCTTTCGGCGACTCTCACACCCCCTCCCTCACGTCCGAAATGTCTAGCCGCCATGCTGCATTGAAAGAACGTTCTCGGAGCCCCGCTGCCTCCTCCAACCCGATTGTTGTTCATGAATCCCCCACTCGCTCCGCGGAGCCTTCACGTGTTCGACAGCCTCGTCGAGCACTACCACCTCCAGCTGCCCTGTCTGGCTCCAAGCGTCCAGCCGACTCTTCTCTGCCAGCCCCATCAGCAGAAAGGGTGGCTGTTGGTTTTGAGACCGATGCCGATGACGGCATCGTTCAAGGTGCTTTTCCAGTACATGACTGGCTGGATAAGGTTATCCTTCCCAAGGACGTTGCTTACTACGAGGGTCACTCCTCTGAGAAGGTCTTCGAAGGTGTCTCCCGCTACTTGTATCGGGTAAGCTATGCTCATGTCACGTTCTCTCATGGATTACATATTGCATTTATTTATTCGTTTTCATCACTCGACAAGCTCTGGCCGTCCAGTCGGAAATGCGGAAGAGAATGAGCCCACTCCTGGCAGATGCAGAGCTGGTGCCGACTCTAAGGGCCGACCTTCTCAAGCGGGAAAAAGAGCTAGATGACTCGGCGTTCCGGGTGGGTCAACTGGAGTTAGAGCTCGAGGCCGAGAAGAAGAAGAGTGCTGAAGCTGCGGACTTAGCCGTGGCTACTTATAAATCTTCCCGAGCTTTTGAGGAGGATGTGCTGGCCAACGTTCGCTCAAGGTTAAGGCTGCTGGCCATGGAGTGGCTAAGTTCTGATGAAGGCCGAGCCTATCTGACGGACCTGGGAGAGGAGGACTATCACATGGGGTCCTTGGACATGCAACGGGACATCTACCCGGTTCTTTTGGAAAGGGATCCAACCTTTGACCCAGAAAAATGGGGCCTTCCAGCACAGTTAGCCGAGCTTCCTTCTCGCGTTCCTGCTACCCCCGCACGTCAACAGGGGGCCGGAGAAACCGACAGGGTCACTCCGGAGAACTCAAGTGGTGGGCAAATTCCGATGGACTCCCCGTATCTGAATTCTACTGCCAATTTGACTGCTCTGGTAGGAATGGATCGCAATCCCGTACCTTCAATGCTCAACATATCGAAGGAGGATGAGCCGGCGGAAGGTGGCTTAGTACGACGCTCTCGTCTTCAAGGAAGCACCAACGACCCTCCCCCTACTGGCTCAACGGAGGGGGAGACAGTTGGTGGTAATTCGAGGGCTTAAAAAATATCCGCTGCATTTTGTGTTATTCGAACTTTTGTAGAGGGGTTTTTTTTTGATTGCCTTAGGCATCTTATATCTTGAACAAACAATTGCCTTTCCTTTTCATTTGCTCATTTTGGCTTTACTTTGTCTTTCCTTGCTTTTATTTTTGCCCGGCAACTCGAAAGTCTCGGCTGTGGGCCAAGTCCTTTAGCTGAGGATTCATCCGATAGGCTTTCTCAACCCTTTTAAAGGCTAACGACCACCAGACTCATATATTCCGAGTCCCTCAGTCAAGGACTCTTCCCACAGGTTTTCTCAACCTTTTTAATGGCTAACGAACGCCAAACTCATAAGGGTCGGAAGATCGAAGTGAGACTTAGATTAGCTCAACTTAACTCACTCAAAGGCAGACAGACTTCCAGACTCATAAGGATCCGAGGATCGAAATGAGACTTAGGTTATCTCAACCTAACTCACTCAAAGGCAGACAGACTGCCAGACTCATAAGAATCCGAGGATCGAAATGAGACTTAGTTTATCTCAACCTAGCTCACTCAAAGGCAGGCAGACTGCCAGACTCATAAGGATCCGAGTATCGAAATGAGACTTAGGTTATCTCAACCTAACTCACTCAAAGGCAGGCAGACTGCCAGACTCATAAGGATCCGAGTATCGAAATGAGACTTAGGTTATCTCAACCTAACTCACTCAAAGGCAGGCAGATTGCCAGACTCATAAGGATCCGAGGATCGAAATGAGACTTAGGTTATCTCAACCTAGTTCACTCAAAGGCAGACAGACTGCCAGACTCATAAGGATCCGAGGATCGAAATGAGACTTAGGTTATCTCAACCTAACTCACTCAAAGGCAGACAGACTGCCAGACTCATAAGGATCCGAGGATCGAAATGAGACTTAGGTTATCAAAACCTAACTCACTCAAAGGCAGACAGACTACCAGACTCATAAGGATCCGAGGATCGAAATGAGACTTAGGTTATCTCAACCTAACTCACTCAAAGGCAGACAGACTGCCAGACTCATAAGGATCCGAGGATCGAAATGAGACTTAGGTTATCTCAACCTAGCTCACTCAAAGGCAGGCAGACTGCCAGATTATCTCAACCTAGCTCACTCAAAGGCAGGCAGACTGCCAGACTCATAAGGATCCGCTCACTCAAAGGCAGGCAGACTGCCAGACTCATAAGGATCCGAGTATCGAAATGAGACTTAGGTTATCTCAACCTAACTCACTCAAAGGCAGGCAGACTGCCAGACTCATATGCACCCTCGAAACAAAATGTTGTAAAAGCGATTACTCCATTAAAATCCATGACTTTCATTACAATCTTTAAAAAGCCTAACGTTCTACTGAAAGAACTTCTTCAGGTGCACCGCATTCCATTTTCTCTCAACAGCCTGCCCTTCCGAGGTCTCCAAACGGTATGTTCCTGGGCGAACGATTTCTCTGATTCGGTAAGGACCTTCCCATTTAATTGCAAATTTCCCCCCTTGGTTAGGTTGACTGGCGTCCCGGTCTCTTAGGACTAGATCTCCCTCCTGAAACTTCTTCTCCTTTACTCTGTTGTCATAATAGCGTTTGACTGACTGTTGATATTCGGCCATCCGTCCATACGCCGCGTCCCTCCTTTCCTCAAGGAAGTTTTTCTCTATTTGCAGATTTTCTTCATTTTCATCGTCATTGTACTGTAACACCCGAAGGGTCGGAGTGGTAATCTCGATAGGTACCTTGGCCTCGAAGCCATAAGTAAGGGAGAATGGAGTAGGTACCTTGGCCTCGAAGCCATAAGTAAGGGAGAATGGAGTCTCCCCGTTGGCCTCGAAGCCATAAGTAAGGGAGAATGGAGTCTCCCCGGTTGCTCTCCGAGGAGTCGTTCGATACGCCCATAGGACTCGATCCAACTCATCGATCCAGGTTCCTCCCAAGTCACTTAACTTTCTTCGAATTCCATCCACAATGGTTCGATTAACATTTTCAACCTGACCATTGGCCTGGGGGTAAGCTACCGAGACCCTGGTGTGTCGTATTCCATACTGTTGGCAAAAATCGCTGAAGGGTCGGCAATCAAACTGTCTTCCATTGTCACTAACTAGGTGCTCTGGGAGCCCGAATCGACAAATAACCTTCCTCCAAAGGAACTTGCGACATTGAAACTCAGTGATAGTTGCCAAGGGCTCGGCTTCTACCCATTTGGTGAAATAATCCACGGCCACCACACAAAATCGCAGTCGTCCAGGTGCTTGGGGCAACGGCCCGACGATATCAATTCCCCATTTGGCGAAGGGAATAGCTACCGTAATCGGAGTGTAGAAAGAGGCTGGCCGAGTGTCCTTTTTGGCGAAGGACTGACATATCGTACATCTAGCGACTCGGCTGATACAGTCCTTGACCATAGTGGGCCAATAGTATCCTTGTAACACGATTTTGCGAGCTAATGTATGGGCCCCTTGGTGAGCTGAACAAATTCCTCGATGTGTCTCCTCCATAACTTGGTTTGCCTTAGAAGGGTACAAACATCTTAGCAACGGTCCCCCGAAGGACTTCTTGTACATGTGACTGTCTATCAACACATACGCGGGGGATCGTCTCTGAATTTTCGCTGCTTCGGCCGGATCGTCAGGGAGGTCCCCCTTTTCCTTATACCTATGAATTTCTTCTATCCAGAATACTTCTGGATGTTCTTCGGGGTCTAGTTCCTCAGTGATACACACGTCTTCTGGAACGATTTTTGGTTCTATGCTGGGTAGCGAGACTTGTTCGTTCTGGCAGACCCTGAGGAGATGATCCGGTATTCCTCCTAAGGCCATTTTGGACAGAATATCGGCCTCTGTATTCTCGGCGCGGGGCACGTGCTCTAATTCATAGGCTTCGAATTCACCCAGAAGTCCCTCAGTGACTTCTTTATATCGTCCAAGTCTCTCATTCTTCGCCTCACATGTTCCAGTTACTTGTCCGACCACTAAACGGGAGTCGGTTTTTATCCGGATCCTTTGAACTTTAAGGGCCTTGGCCATCCGCAATCCTCCGATCACGGCCTCATACTCAGCCTCATTATTCGAGGCTTTGAACTCGTACGTCAATGAATAGTATAAATGGAAACCTTCAGGAGTCGTCAACATGATTCCACCCCCACAATGATGTTGACTGGCGGCTCCATCGGCATGCATTTCCCACCAATCCCCTTCCTCAGGGGCCTTGGCATCGGGTTCCGGGCTCTGAGCGGTGCATTCCACTATGAAATCGGCTAAGGCTTGGCCTTTCACCGAGGGGCGAGGGTGATACTCAATACCATACTGGGTGAGCTCTACAGCCCACTTTACCAAACGCCCCGAAGAGTTGGGGTTTCGCAGAACGCCTGCCAAAGGCTGATCGGTTAAGACTCGGATGGGTTGAGCATGGAGGTACGGTACCAGCTTCCGAGCTGTGATCACCAGAGCGTACACCACCTTTTCCAAGGGGGTGTACCGAATTTCTGAAGCCTTCAAGGCTCGACTGACATAGTAGACGGGATGCTGTACTCGCTCTTCTTCTCGGATTAACACGGAACTAACAGCCTTTTGAGAGGCGGCTAGATAGAGGAATAACACTTCCCCTTCTTTCGGAGTAGATAATAGCGGCGGAGTCTGTAAATAATCTTTTAATTCGTCAAACGACTTCTGACATTCTTTGGTCCAGCGAAACCCTTCCCTCTTCTTCATAGCTTCGAAAAAAGGTAAGGCCCAGTCCGCTGATTTAGACAGGAACCTGTTTAAGGCTGCGAGTCGCCCCGTTAACCTTTGTAGTTCCTTCAAGGTTCCGGGAGGTTGCATATCAAGTATAGCCTTCACCTTTTCAGGGTTAGGCTCGATTCCTTTCCGAGTGACCATATAACCAAGGAATTTTCCTCCTCGCACCGCAAAGGCGCACTTTTTTGTGTTCAGTCGCAGATTGTATTTTTCCATTATGGCAAAGGTAGCCGCCAAATCTCTCGCATGAGTTCCTTCATCTTTGCTTTTCACAAGCATGTCATCCACGTAGGCTGCCATGGACTTTCCCAGCAGGTCTCTGAATAATCGTCCTACCATTCGGGTATAGGTGGCGCCAGCATTCTTTAGCCCAAAAGGCATTACCCGATAGCAGTATACCCCATCTGGGGTGATAAAGGCAGTCTTTTCTTCATCAGCGGGGTGCATGAAGATTTGATGGTAGCCCCGGAAGGCGTCCATGAAGCTCAACAAATCACAGCCAACCGTCTCATCCACCAACTGATCGATCCTTGGTAAAGGGAAAGGATCTTTCGGACAGGCTTGATTAAGATCTGTGTAGTCCACACACATTCGCCATGCGGGGGGCTTGGGCACAAGCACCACATTGGCAAGCCAGTCCGGATATTTTACCTCACGGATATGCTGCGCAGCCATCAAGGTTTCTACCTCCTTCTTAACGAATTCTCGTCGATCCGCCGAGAGGTATCTTTTCTTTTGAATTACGGGTTTGTGGTTAGGGTTGACGGCCAATCGGTGGCAAATGACTGACCGGTCGACTCCCGGCATATCTTCAGGACCCCAAGCAAATACCCTCTGATATTTTTGTAACTCCTGGATAATTTCTTGTTTGACTTTCTCAGCCAAACCCACTCCGATCCTCACCCGTCTTTCAAGGCGCGAAGGGTCAATCTCGACTTCCTCTAGTTCTACCGCCGGCTCTAGTCGGTCAATATTCTTTAACTGTTCCTCTCGACTGGTGATAGCATGAATCCTCATATCCTTTTCCCCAATCTTTTGGCAGGATTGTAAATAACAATCCCGAGCGGCCTTCTGGTCGCACCGAGCGACTCCGATCCCATTGGGAGTCCGGAATTTTAAACAAAGATGCTCTAGGGAGATAAGGGCACCCAAGTCTTCTAATCCAGGTCGCCCCAGAATCATATTATGGGAGCAGGATAGATTGACTACCACAAATTCCATGTCTATGCTTCGAAGGTTGGGAAAGGTCCCGATTTCGACCGACAAACGTATGGATCCTTCTGACTCAATCAAGTCCCCGGTAAAACCGGCCAAAGGTGTTTTCACTGGTTTTAGCTTGTTACGTTGTAACCCCAACCTCTCGAACACCTCTAGATATAAAATGTTCACACTACTCCCTGTGTCCACTAGGACTCTTCGGACTACCGTGCCATGAACGTCCATGGCAATAACCAGAGCATCCCGATGGGGACGTTGGCTTCGGGGTAGGTCCTCGTCAGTAAACAGAACGGGTTCTCGACATACCTTTTTTAGATTATCATCCCGACCGTAGATGGTCCCCACGTATAGTTGCCGAGCCCAAGCTTTTCGAGAACCGGATGAATCTCCTCCTTCCGGTCCCCCAACTATCATGTTGATAACAGGTTTGTGCTTCCAATTATTCTCCTCTTCCTCAGAGGCGGGCTGTTTTCCCCGATCGGAACGCGAGTCTGTTTTGTCGGGGCGCGGATGTTGCCTCCATTGATTAGGTGGAGGTGGGGCACCCTTCTGTATCATGGCCTCTATTTCTTTGCACAGGTAAAAACATTCCTCCGTGGTATGTGTGGTCGATCGGTGATATCGGCAATATTTTGCCAGGGGCCCTCCCGGAGGTAAGATCTCGGGCTGATCTCCTGGTTTCAGAGGCGGAGGGGGCGGCAAGGTGTCTTTTATCTCATGCACGGGTTGTGCCACGGTAAGGCGAGGAGGCGGAACCCCCACCCTCTCAGCTCCTCGTCGAACCTCAGTGCGACTAGAGCGCTCAGGTTCCGCCCGACTCCTGGAGTCAGGTCGTGGTCGCTTAGCGCTGGATCCGGCAGCTTCTCGCTGCCGTTTTTGCCTCACAGCCTCTTCCGTGTCTGCCTGACGACTGGCTCTTTGCATAGCCTCCACGTACGTCTTTGGGCGATCATTGTGAAGATCAATGAACAATTTGCCCGCTCGGAGTGACTCCATAAAAAAGGTGATAGCTACTTGTTCGTCTAATCCTTCGATAGTCTGTACCTCTTTTTGCCAGCGAGTCAGATACGTCTTTAAAGCTTCTCCTTCATCTTGACTGATTCCACTCAAGTGAGTAAGATTGCGCTGCGGCTTGATGTTTACAGCGTAGTGAGTAAGGAATCGGTCAGCTAAATCATTGAAGCACCGAATGGATCGGCTCGGCAGTGCCAAAAACCATTTTTGAGCGAGCCCCTTGAGAGTAGGGAGAAAAGCCTTGGACATAAGTGGCTCTTCCACTCCCAAAACTTGCATTTTGGCCTGATAACTGACCAAATGTTCTCAGGTATCCCCCGTCCCATCGAAAGTAGCATGTTCCAGGATTTTTAGGTCCGCAGGAGCCCGATAGGCCATGACTTCATCCACGAAGGGCGAGGAGGTTAATAGATTCTCAGCGGAAGGCCTCACCTTGCCTTCAAATTGATCCTGAAGATTTTGTAGCCTTCGCTCGAAGCCTTCCATTTGACTTCGGCAGTACTTAGGTTCCGCGGGGGATTCTGCGCTACTTTCTGATATAGCAGCCTGCACCCTTCGCCAAGCCGCCGCGGCTCGACGTTCTTGGCGATTACCGTTCGGTCGATCCGGGTTTCCGCGCGGCGGGTTTCGTAACGGATTTCCCTGGGGGTCACTTAAACGATCCATAACGGACCGGGCTATCTCCCGACGCCTGCCATCTTCTCGACGGGGGGCAGGGTGATCCACCCTGTGACGCCCTTCTGGCTCAATAACTTGAGGGTTCGTGGTCCCTTCTCCCGTTGGTCGAACGGGATCAGTCTGATTATTTGTGCCGAAGTTCTCAAGCCTTCGTCTTTCAACCTCATTGATGACTTGAACTACGATTTGTTCCAACTCCCCGGGTGGAGGTCGGTTATATATTGTACCTTGACGAGATTCCCCGGTGTGCCGGGAAGTCTGCCGGCTTAGACGCTCCCTCAAGTCTTGGCCGTTTAGTCGTCCTAGTTGTTCTCTTAAATCGGCTCCGCCGGAGGGTGCTCCATTGGAATGCCCTGATATCTGTTCTCTTAAGTCTTGACTATTAGGTCGAGCTAGTTGTTCTCGCAAATCGCGGCCATTTGACCGTCCCAACTGCTCTCGTAAGTCGTTGGAACGAGGTCGTCCCCCTGCACTGATTGCCTTTCCTGCCTCTCTCATTGCTTCACCGGAGATGCGGCACTTTTATTCGATCCCCACGGACGGCGCCAGTGATGGTTTCCCGATCTTCAGGCGATCGGCCGGCGGGCCAACACTACCGGAAAATAACAAGAATAACAAGTGTATTTTATAGATTCTCAAGTGAATTTTTGGTATCTCTCTCTCTCTCGCTCCTTTTTCCTCCTCCCCCCCTCCCCCCTCTCAAGGGGTTTTGTACAACTATTTATATCATGCATCTGGTCGGTTACACAATTAATCTCTTAATTAATGATACAAATAATAGCTCTTAAAAGACATTAAATGCTCATAATGATATCCGTTCTCTCATGATTGTCTGTTGATTCCTTCAATCCTTTACCTTCACCGAGTGTCTTGAAGAGTCTATCGAAGACTAGCCGACTGCCTTATATACTCAGTCGGCCAGAACCTCTTCCGACCGACCACCGAGGAGTCGAGGCGATCCTTGCATAGCTTAAGGTATAGACGCCTTAAGGCCTTCTTCACCTACTGATAAGACTCCGAGACACCCTTATTTCAGGCACATTTTAGGGAGTTTTATTGCGTCTATAGCATCGTTACTTGGTAAATTATGTGCGTAAATGCTTGAAAATCACTAACTGATACACAAAAGCTATTTTTAGCTTAAAAGAAGTAAAACAGGAGCCCCGGGAGCAAATAGGACCAAAAGATGAGCTTAAAGAGCAAACCAGGCAAAAGCGGAGCCCCGGAGGACTGATCTGGAAGGCCACACGCGTGTGAGCAAGCGTGGAAACTTTCCAGAAGCTCCCCACGCACGCTCACACGCGTGTGAGAGGCGTGGAGGCGTGATGCGCGAATTTCAGCTAGGGTTGTCATTTCGGAGACTATTTAAACCCCTTTGATGAATTTTCATAGGGGGGATTGAGAAGGATTTTCCAGAATTTTAGTCTTCACTTTTCTTAGTTTTTCTTTGGAGAGTTTTCTCCATTTTTCTTAGTTTTTAGATTAGATCAATCTCCATTGTAGAAGACAACAAAGCTTGGATTGAAGATCTTCTTTTCTCTAGGTGATCTCTATTACATTTCTATATTTTAGTTATCTTGTTCTTGGATTGAATTAGCTTTACTTTCATTTCATATCATGAGTAGCTAATTTAGTCTAGGGATTTGGATTATGTGATTGAATATTGCTTTTGTGATGATCTTATTTCTATATCTTGGATCTATGAGTTTGTGTTGATGGATTATCTATTCTTGTCTTTTGATTGTTGTTTTGATGAGATCTTGTTTGGATTTGGCCAATCTAGATGAGAGATTGAGCTCTTGACTCTTTCATGTCTTTGATTAGAGTTAGGATTTAAAGCTTTACACAATCAAGGTTCCTATGAACTTCTTAAGAATAGTAGGATAGTGTGTAGCTTAAGTGTTCGATAAAATGTCTCTTAGAACTTTGGATGCTTGTAGGCACTCCTAAGTCAAAGAAGCCTTAGTACACAAGGTGGAAAAGGACTAAGACAACACACTCTTGATTAGATGATATCCTAGAAATCCTAATCCTTGACCTTAGACTCTCACTATGCAATATTCATGAACACTATCCAATCCCTACCCCTTTTACATATTCCCAAAATCACTTTTACCTTACTACTCTTTTACACTTCCAACCAACCAATGAACTACACTCTCATTTGCAATTCCACCCTTCACCACTCTCAAATCATATGTAGGATTCAGTCTAGTAAACTCCCGAATGTTTGACACACCTCCACGTCCTTCCTTCGAGACCGACACTCGGGAAGGTACTGACCTTCCGTTTTATCATACAAATATCTTTTGACATTTCACCCTATGCACGCAAGTTGTTGTCAAAAAAATGGCGCCGTTGCCGGGGAAGGCAATAGGTTGTCATATGTTTTTGTTTACTTTTGATTGCATGAATGTTAGATTTGAGAAATGTTAATCCATTCCACTTAATTTTGTTTTGTTTTTACTTGTTTTTGCTACTAACCCAATTGACTACTTTTAGTCAATTGTGGAAATTTTCGTTTCATTGATAATTTTACTAGGTGAATGCACACGAGAGCAAAAGAAAATCAAAGTTTACTACCCTACATTCCTGAAATTAATAGAGCAACTAGAAGGAAAAATACCCAAGGATCACAAATGGCTTCATCAAGCGCAACAAGAAACCCACAAGGAAGAGGCACAGCAGTACCAAATCCACCCCCAGTTCCAATTAATCCACAAGTACCGATTAATCATGAAGAACCAATCATTGAAGAACCGCAAGCTAACAGAGCAAATAATCAAGAGAACATTCGTGAAGAGGAATATTATGGAAACCCTCAAGAACCACAAAGATCAATTGCAGATTACATGACTCCGGATTTTAACATGCACAACTCGATCTATGTACCTCCAATGGAGAATGTCAACTTTCACGTGCATCCAACTATTCTCACACTGGTTCAAAACAGTCAATACTCGGGATTACCATCTGAAGATCCCAACGCACACATCACAAGGTTTATACGAGCATGTGGGATGTACAGACAAGAAGGCGTTAGCGAGGAAATAGTTCGACTTAAATTATTCCCATTTTCAGTTATAGGAGAGGCAGCACGATGGTTGGAAAGCCAAGGCGACAATCATTTCAGAACGTGGCAGCAGTTGCACCGTGAATTCATGAACGAGTTCTTTCCCATTACAAAAACTATGAGGATTAGAAGGCTGATACAGGAATTCAAGCAAGGAAGACTTGAAAGTTTGGGAGAGGCTTGGCGAAGATTTAAAGTTCTTAAAAGGCAATGCCCACCAGATCTGATGCACCCATGGGACATGATTAGCTCATTCTATGGAGGGTTGACGGATGAAGGAAAAAGGTTGCTTGACTCATCCTCCAGCGGTGCCTTTGTCTCTCTAACCTTGCAAGAGGCTGAGGAACTAATCGAGAGAATATCTAAAAGCACAACCTGTTGGTATGAACAAAGAGGAGATCATGGAGGAATTTATGAAGTTGATAATCGAGTGACGAGTGAGGCAAAAATCGAAGCAATGAATCACGAAATCAAGAAGCTACAGGCTATGGTAGAAAAAATGGAAGGAAAACCCAAGCCTTGTATGGCATTGGCACTTTATTGTAATATCTGTGGAGGACCTCATGACACCAACATTTGCACTTCTACGTCTGCATCTGAACAGGTTGAGGCGGTAGATTATCAAAGGAACTCCAATTTCAATGCTTACGGACAAAACCAAAGATCAAACAACAATTGGAAACAGGGAGAGGGTTGGAACAATAGCCATAATGATGGTTATCAAGCGCAAAGACAATACAACTATGGACAGAAGCCTGTATATGGACAAAATGACAAGAACAGACTGATGTATAATCAAAACCAAGGAAATGGAAATCAAATGACCCAGTTCAGGCCACAATATGACTCTCAACTTGATTTTACTCAACAAAGAAGGGATGACATCCGTGAGGTAGATGAAAGACTTACAAGGACGATCATGGAACTCAAAAATGATCGGGCAAATCTGAAACAAGAAATTACTCAAGAGATTAGGCAAGAAATCTCTAGTCTTCGCCAAGAGTCGAAGGCTACATTAAAGACAATCGAGAATCAAATCTCTCAAATGTTTAAGATGATGTCAGATCGGCACTACAGACAACTCCCGAGCAACACTGAAAACAATCCAAAGGAGAGAGTCAACGCCATTGATGCCAAAGAAGAAGCACATGAGAAATGTGATCCAATGGATGCTATCTGTGGAACTTGTCAATGTAAGGTAGACGACCAACGAAACAAGGCTACCTCTTGTAGTCTTAACCTTGAATTAAAAAATGCGAACAGCTCGTGCACCATATCGATGAAAGAACGCAAGGAGGAAACCACTTCGGAAGAATGCCCGAAAGGAAAGGAATTACCGAGAGACAACATCAAAAGCTCAGAAGAAAAAGAAACAGCTCGAGAAGGTAAATTTAAAGCTTTTATTCGGAAATTATTTAATAGCAAAGAATGCCGTGAGTTGTTTGAAAATGATATTGGTGATAATTTTACATGTTTAAGCCAAGAATCTTCGGCTTGTTTGACTGAAGGAAACCCCAGAAAGAAGGGTGACCTTGGAGCTTTGTTGCTCCCATGTTCTATACAGAGCATGGAACCTAGAAACGCTCTTGCTGATCTTGGTGCTTCTATCAATGTCATGTCTTTAAATATTTTTGAAAAATTGAACTTACCACGTTTGAAACCGACAAGGCTGACTCTACGTTTGGCTGACGGAACCACACGGTATCCTGAAGGCTTAGTGGAGGATGTTTTAGTAAAAATAGGAAAGTTTCTTGTGCCTGTCGATTTTATTGTCTGTAAGATGGGAGATGATGATCCCCATGAATCCTTAATTCTTGGAAGACCATTTCTGGCTATTTGTCGTGCACGAATAGACGTTAGTTCAGGAGAAATCACCCTGAGATTCGAAGGACAAGCCAAGAATGATGACAAGGAAAAAGCAAAAGAAGGAGCTAATGACAATGAAAGGGCAAAGGTCAAATCAAAAGTGAAACCAAAACCGAAGCGGAGGAACGATAAGCTTACTTGGAAAAACACGTGGGTACCAAAATGCTTCTTACCCACCACCAAAGAATATGGTTGAATTCAAACCCAGGTATAATGCGTCTAGCCAATGACGTAAACTGTGGCGCTGCTTGGGAGGCAACCCAAGATTTTAATAAAATATTTTACGTTATAACTATGCTTTCGTTTTTAATGTTTTTGTTCTAATAAATTGCCACAACCGTTTGGAACCATGTTTTGAGGACTAATTTGTAGGATTCGAGACTAGAAATTGCTTTGGAAGAGTTTAAACTGGATATAGGTATGGAAGGGAAGGCCAAAAATCAGAAGAAAACGATGCAGTGGACCTACACGAGGCTCACACGTGTGTAGCCGTGCGTGGGAACGAAGCAGTAAGCTCCCACGCACGCTCACACGCGTGTTGCCCAGTGTGGGAGCGAGGCAGAGAGCCTCCACGCACGGTCACACGCGTGTGACCGGCGTGGAAGGCCTCTACAGGTTTAAAACCCTTGTTCGGCCATTCCACCCTATTTTGCTCCCAAAACCAATTTTTCTCTTCTCTTCTCCACGCAAGGAAGACCCAAACTCAAGGTTTGAACATACTTTTCACTTTTTACCATTCAAGGGAGATTAAAACATCAACATCAAGGTAATTTTTCATCTTTTTAACTCTTTATCCTTGAATATTCATGAGTTTGGAAGAGCTTGAATGTGAAATTTATTCTACCTTGCCTAGCATGATTTTGAATGATTTTGAATGATTATGTTGGTCATAATGCTTAGTAGAACTATCCTTTGATGTTTTCTTTCATTCTTGATGGTTACATTGATGGATTGTTGTATATTTTTGAACTTCAAGTGTGAACACCATTGATGAACAAATGGGTTTGTTAGATTTCTTGTTGAAATTATGAAATTAATGCTTGAGTTGATGATTAAACTTGTTATAGAACTATTATATGTCATCAATTTGACTTTTCACATGCTACATTGCCCAAATTGAATTTTCAATTTTGAAACCCTAATTTTGAATTTGGGGAAGAAGATGAAGTTGACTTTTTGAAATTCTTGACTTTTGTAGTTGACTTCTCATTTGACTATCAAATTGACATATCTTATGATGAATTTATGCATGTGTGTGATAATGGAATGATATTGTTGATATCCTTATGCTTGAATTGTCCAAAATATAGGGGAAACTATGGCGAAATTTTTGAAAAATTCTTAACCCTATATGTTCAAATCCCATTATTTTGACAAGGAATTTTACATTAATATAGTGGTGACTTATTCAAAGACCATAAATCATAATTTCTATAATTTGTAGGATGGGACGCTCAAAAGAGATTGCAAAGAAATCGAAACATGATGTAGGAGAATCGAGTCGATCAAGGACACGACAGCACACTACAGCTCAACAGGCTATGCAAGAGCCGGGATCAAGGTCTCTACGACACTTGACACCCATTCAACTCGCAACAGTTGACAACTATAAGGGAAAGCAGCTTTCTGTTGGCCGTCACTTTGAGGACAATGTTTTAATAGAGTTTGGTTGTTTGCAAGAAGTGAATACGTTCATTGGGCACCCACAGCTCCGCTATCTGTTTCAGTGGAGAGGACCCACATATGCACCTGTCACTTATGAATTCTTAGCAACCCTGAATATCAGGAAGGAAGTCAACGATGCAAGGGAGTCCATTTCATTCACTCTTTTCGGCAATCACTACAGTATGTCTGTTAACACTTTGGGTGTTACACTCGGTTTTCATGATGCGACAAGCGTGTCCATGCCATATTTTAGAGATTTCAAAGAAGATTTTGATTCAGATGAAGTTGCTAGACGATACTGGAGAAGCATCACAAACAATGCCCCGTACAACTCTTCGAATTTGAAAGCAAAGCTCATCACCCGGAATGCTTTGAAGGCTATCAGATTAGCCTTTGCTATAAATCTCTCTGGCCGAACAACAAATAGAAACAAGGTATACAAGCAGGACTTATTCTACATGTGGTGCATGGAGAATAACGTCAGTATCAACATGGGCGTTCAGGCTAGGAAATGGCTCCAAACCCAACAGAAGACAAAGGTTCAGACTGTGTTTATTGGACCTTTCGTGACTAAACTGTGCTATGGGTTGGGTCTACTGAACCAGCTGATGGGAGAGAGATCGGATGGTTGCTCAATTCCTTTTACCGTGGGTGAGTTCTTTGCTGCAGAACTAAGGCTTGGAGGTGATGATGCACCTGATTTAAATGATTCTGATAATGATGAGGACGAGGAAGAGAATGAGGAGGAAGAAGCTGCACAGGAACAAGGCTCTATCCCGATGGATTGGACCTCGACACAGAGACAGCTCCATGAGGAACAAATGAATTACTGGTGTGAGCAGCACGCTTGGCAGGAAGGCCATTTCACATCAATCGCGGCAAGACAGGATGTGCACACCGAGGACCTCAACCGCATGAGACAAGCGGTGGAGGAAAATGATAGAAGAATTGCCGCTCTTGAAGCTCGATTCGATAGGCAATCCCATCCTTTCGGTGATGAGTGATACCTACCTCGACTATTCTCGATCCTGATTGACTGGCAATTGATTCTGAGTCCTGTGACATTGGTTACTTTGATTGATGGTCCCATTTGAACACTAGGTGCCCTATGCGCGGGGTTCCGACCTTTATTTCTCTTATCTCTTTACTTTACTTTACTTTATCGCTTTAGGTTATTTAATTTCCAACTGCTTTACTTTTCCGCATTTCTATTCAGATATTTCTACTTATTTTTATGCTTTATTATCTAAGTTTGTATTATTATTATTATTGCTCTTATATTTCTATCAGTTTTCTAATAATTGAATAGTACTCCGAAAACCCTTTTTTGTATGATATGTCTCCATTTCTTATAGAGCATCTATAACGGGAGCTGACCTATGATGGAAGCTAAAGTGTGGAAACAGGGATGCATACTTGGTTTATCCTCTTATCCCTTTTCTAATTTCAAGCCCCGTTTTGATCTTTAAAGTGTGGAAAATTTTCTTTATAGCTTTGTGTATGAGTATATTAGAGTTTGCCATGATTAATAGGATTGTTTGATGCATACCCTTTATCCCAGAGCAATTTCCAAAGTGTGGAAAGGGATTTTTTTTTTTATTTTGTCTATCTTTAGAATCCCAGTTTTGTTCCTTTACCTTGTGCGTATAGAAACATCGAGGACGATGTTTACTTTAAAGTGTGGAAAGGACGCACTTCGTGCTTTACATGCTTACATGCTTAGTTTAGAAGTGAAGCTCTTGGGAATGATAAGCGGGTGCATTTGCAGTTTTGAAAAGAGAGTTATCATTTGTGTTATCTAGGGAGAATTTTGACTAGATGCCCAAAAATTTTTACTCTCGAAATATCTTTGAGGAAGTTACTTTTCGCACCCATGAGAGAGTTTAGAGCCAAATAAGATTATATTCTTGCCTGCTTGCATGATTTTCACCTCTTATTTACGTAGGACCTTAGTCAAGGATCTCTCGAAGTGAGAGTGTGCACTCTTTAATTTGAGAAAGATAAAACTAGCAAGGCCCGGAATTGAACTAACCTTGGTAGGGCATGGGGCAAAAGGAGAGCCTAATGGTGAGCTTAATGAGAAAACAAAACCCTTGAACATTAAATAGAAAAAGGCATGAGGGGTTGACACGAGGAGGAGTCGAAAAGGCAAAAGGCCAATCACCAAAGAGTTTAAAATTGAGGGAAGCCAATTCGTTGGGTTGTGTCCAAACCATAGTCTTCGGTAAGCAAAAAGCTTTATCTGGAGTCGGTTGTTCACATAAAAAGATCCCAAGAATTGAGAAAATAGAGCTGAGGTGAGCCGCTTTGCTAGGATTCGAGTACCCATTGCACTGACCTTCGAAAAAGCATGGATCTCCATGTGAAGTCGGGTGGCTCGATGACGTTATCCTAGGAAGTGAGAAGAAAGAGGGACCGCGCTAAGCCAAAAGCGGTGAGTGGTCCATGCCCCTACCCTCATTTACATTTACGTTGGGCTTTGGCGTATAAGGATGGAAAGTTGATTAGCTAGTGCACATCGTTCTCACTAGTGAGATCGGCTAGAGGCCCTATTTAAATAAAAGGTGAACCAAAACTTTGGAAATGCATGCTTGCGTATGGTGCGAGAAGTGTGATCCTTTGTTTTATTTTATTTTATCTACGAAAGGTTTTTATTTCCCGGAAATATTTCTTGAGTTGCTGGCATCTGACCAAAATCCTTTGTAGATAACACAAATGATTTCCCCCGTTTCAACAGTCTTAGACACCCATTATTTTGACTTGCCAAAAGCTTTATTTTGCATGGGAGAGTATCTCGGAGACTTATATGCTTAAAGAGTAAAATGTCTTGCTTGAGGACAAGCAAGAAACAAAGTGTGGAAAATTTGATAAGACTCCGAGACACCCTTATTTCAGGCACATTTTAGGGTGTTTTATTGCGTCTATAGCATCCTTACTTGGTAAATTATGTGCGTAAATGCTTGAAAATCACTAATTGATACACAAAAGCTATTTTTAGCTTAAAAGAAGTAAAACAGGAGCCCCGGGAGCAAATAGGACCAAAAGATGAGCTTAAAGAGCAAACCAGGCAAAAGCGGAGCCCCGGAGGACTGATCTGGAAGGCCACACGCGTGTGAGCAAGCGTGGAAACTTTCCAGAAGCTCCCCACGCACGCTCACACGCGTGTGAGAGGCGTGGAGGCGTGATGCGCGAATTTCAGCTAGGGTTGTCATTTCGGAGACTATTTAAACCCCTTTGATGAATTTTCATAGGGGGGATTGAGAAGGATTTTCCAGAATTTTAGTCTTCACTTTTCTTAGTTTTTCTTTGGAGAGTTTTCTCCATTTTTCTTAGTTTTTAGATTAGATCAATCTCCATTGTAGAAGACAACAAAGCTTGGATTGAAGATCTTCTTTTCTCTAGGTGATCTCTATTACATTTCTATATTTTAGTTATCTTGTTCTTGGATTGAATTAGCTTTACTTTCATTTCATATCATGAGTAGCTAATTTAGTCTTGGGATTTGGATTATGTGATTGAATATTGCTTTTGTGATGATCTTATTTCTATATCTTGGATCTATGAGTTTGTGTTGATGGATTATCTATTCTTGTCTTTTGATTGTTGTTTTGATGAGATCTTGTTTGGATTTGGCCAATCTAGATGAGAGATTGAGCTCTTGACTCTTTCATGTCTTTGATTAGAGTTAGGATTTAAAGCTTTACACAATCAAGGTTCCTATGAACTTCTTAAGAATAGTAGGATAGTGTGTAGCTTAAGTGTTCGATAAAATGTCTCTTAGAACTTTGGATGCTTGTAGGCACTCCTAAGTCAAAGAAGCCTTAGTACACAAGGTGGAAAAGGACTAAGACAACACACTCTTGATTAGATGATATCCTAGAAATCCTAATCCTTGACCTTAGACTCTCACTATGCAATATTCATGAACACTATCCAATCCCTACCCCTTTTACATATTCCCAAAATCACTTTTACCTTACTACTCTTTTACACTTCCAACCAACCAATGAACTACACTCTCATTTGCAATTCCACCCTTCACCACTCTCAAATCATATGTAGGATTCAGTCTAGTAAACTCCCGAATGTTTGACACACCTCCACGTCCTTCCTTCGAGACCGACACTCGGGAAGTCACTGACCTTCCGTTTTATCATACAAATATCTTTTGACATTTCACCCTATGCACGCAAGTTGTTGTCACCTACCGACTGACCCAAGAAGGAATAGTGACGGGCCTTTCATATTCAGGATGCCGGTGTTCTATTAGCTTTTCCCTTTCTGCCGATCGACTCCTCTACTACCCGATCACTTTTATATACCATCATATAAATTTTATATACTAATATTAAACTAAATATTATGAAAAAAAATTGAATAAAAACATACCATTGCTTTAAGGGAGTTTAGCTTAGAGGTAGAGAAAAAGTATCTCTTTTGGCAACAATGTTGAGTTTCCGCCACGATCACCGGGGTGGGCAACGGAGGGCTTTTCTCCGGCGGCGGAATGACAGAATCTCTGACAAAATGTGCAAACGGTTTGACGTGGGGGTCACGCGTTGTGGCAGCCCAATCATTGATGAACTTTGTGACGGTGAAACCATCCCCAATCTTGTGACACAAGGCAGCGCTCACTGCTATTCCTCCACACTCGAAATGGCTCACTTGAGCCACCGCTAACTTGCCATACCAGTTTCTCCACGGCAGTTCCTCCGGGAAAACTATGGACTGTGTATTTTCGACATTACCTAGAACATCGGACATGGAGTAGTGGATTCGAACCTCGGAGAACTCGACTCCCGTGTCATTGCACTCCACGGAGGCGTTGTCTCTAAGCATCCCGGCGTATGGATAGTCGCTGTAAGGGTTTTCGATAGAGAGGTCTGCATAAGCTGGGAGATATTATTGGGTTGGGGTTTAGAATAAAAGAAGGCAAAGGGGAGGTACATGCTGGATAAGGCTTGATCAATGTAAGAGAGACTGTGGGTTCTGAGAGAAGTTGGGGTTGGAGACGATGGCTTCACAATATTCTTTTCAAGAACGGACACCATTGGAATTGGTAATGATATAATTGCCATCTTTTTGTATAAGTGGAAAAATACTCAGTAGAAGAATTGGCCGCAGGTAGATGTATTTGACAACTCAAATGTAAGCTATTTATAGAACAGATTATTACACAAGGAATCTATTTTAATCACTCATAAGAATCTAATCAAATGTAATTAAATAATTCATGGGCAATATTAAATGGCTGCACTAGTACAAAATGGGGTATTTGCGTCTGGAGTTTTGGACTTTTTGCGTCAGGAGTACACCAAACGCATATGCCGTAGACGCAATTAGCCCAGACTATCTGCGTCCGGAGTTGTCCCGGACGCAGATAGTCACCAAATGCGTCCGGAACTGCCCAGGTCCGGACGCAGCTGGTCATTTATATATTTTTTTAATTAAGCAGCTGCGTCCGGAACTGCCCAGTTCCAGACGCAGATAGTCATTATTATTTTAAAAAAATAAAATTATTTGAAAAAAAATTAAATTGATAAAATAATAAATACAATTTTTTTCCTGTACAAAATTGATAGTCATTACACATACTCACCAAGTACCCTGCACATTGAAGCAAGCAAAAATAAAAAGAGTGGCTAAAAGAGTGCCTTTTAACAACTAACCATCTTAGTCATAAAAGCAATTTGAACTACACACTGCTAGCATCTGTTTGTTTATCAAGGGATTTCAAGAAAACAAAACTAATTGCAGAAACAGTGTCACTATACACAAAAAAAGAATTTGAAGTCAAATATAAGGTGAAAGCTAATATTGGTGACAGCAAAAACCTGTGCAACCTGTGCTTCTCTAATACGCAAATTCTGACCAGTGGGATCAAGCAAGTCATTGATCACCTGAAAATATAGGCATGAAGAGTAGGGGCGATAAGTAAAATCTGGGGGCAGAAAGTGCATAAAGGAATATTAAAATCCCACGCCAAAAAACAAATATTATGAAAATATAAATGGCAAAAGTCGGCACCAGTGATTTGGAGCACCTTTGAGTGATATAGACTGTATAAAACTGGGTACAGATTTCATGAAAAGGTGAAATTGAAAGCACTTACATCTTGAATAATGCTAAAAACATCCTTTATTGCCAACGGAACTATACCTGGAGAACTTTGATCTCCCTGTGGAAAAAAAAATGGTGACAAGCAAATAAAGACATGCTATGAACTAAAGAAGACAGCATTTGTGGATTTCAATCCAATGAGACAGAGGATAAAGATAATTTGCATCCATGTGATTGGTGAAATTGAAACAAGCCTTTCAGCATTTCAGTGCTTGAAGAATCACTTTTTAACTGCTCACTACACAGTGTTGTTTAAGCTAAGTAGAGCTTTTTCTTCAATTCAAGAAATGTACAAAACATACATGCATAGTATGTGTCTTTCCACTACTAGTAACACCATAAGCAAATATTGTCCTTGCAAAATCAGCATTTTCATATTAAACAACACATTGCCAAGTGTTGAACATGAACAGTACCTAATTGTTAACTATTCTTATTGTAATCAAATCAAACATTTGTCATAGTAAAGGCACAGAATGCAATAGCAGCACAAGTCTTAAAGGAATGAAAAGAGCAGACTATAAAAAGCAGTTTTCAATATCATTCACATCTTTCCAATTCTTATACTTACAAGATAAGAACCACAAGGCACAAAGAGAAACTACTAGAACACAATCAAAAATTTTCTGGTACACAAACCTTAAGCTTTGTCTCATAACTATTAATGAGTTGGGTAGAGTTTCTATTATGTCTTCCTCATTCTTCATCAATTCTTTTTTGTTTAGTGGTCTCTTTCGCACCTGCATATAGTTAATCCATTCACAACCATGTCAAGAAAAGAAATGATCTAGTTTTCAGAAGGTAAACACCTCATTAAGCAATCAAGAAAATGATGAAAAGTAATGGCTAGGGCTTAATGATGCTTATTTGATAGGATGGAGGGAGTCCATACTCCATAGAAAGCTCTACAAAGTAAAAGGAGAAAACAAACAATGAGGTTCTATAATGAAGAATACATAGAAAAGACATAAAGAAATATACCACTACTTTGATCTTTGCAACATTGTTAGCCCTTTCCTTATCAGCAGCAAAGCTTTTCATAACATTATTCTCAGGCAAGCCACAAACTTAACTACTTTGTTTATTGTTTGTAAAGTATGCATCTGAGTCATCACTTCACATTTTAACACAGAAGACAACAAAGATGGTAAGACTCAGGCACATCTTGCAAGAAAAATTAAAGACCACAAGCTGTTTGAAATTTCTAGCTTCCTGTAAAAAATTAAAACTTGCTTTACTCCTCATTATTCAGAAACGGTTGGGTTGGAGCAAGAAAGAGCAAAAAAATAGGTACCTTTAGAACTCCACTGTATCCTCCATGACAGTTTAATCAATTCTGATGGGGACACAATTGCATCAATCAGACTTAATTTCTTCCCTTCTTCAGACAATATGGGTTTAGATGTCTGCAAATCAACATTGTTGAATCCCAATCAAACACTCATAAATCTTCTCTTCTATATGCCTCTCATCCACCACCGGCACATTTGCCATACAAATTTCATCATTCATAAATCATAATGTTTGCCAGAATACTTACCAGCATCATTTAATTTCAACACCTTTCTGCAATCCCACAAGCCTTGGAAGACGTTGTGTACCTTGAAAAAGATATCAAACACTCAAACCACTAGTTTAAAAATATATTAAGATGAACTTGAATATTTCAAGAAATTAAAACATACATCAAGTAGAAATGTACCTCCAAAGCCAGCTATACAGTCACATATTAACATATTACTCAAGTATAAAAGACTTATTGGAGCATATAAACAACACACCAATGCCAATTCTAAGCCACCTCCAAGTGCGAGTCCTTGTATGGCAGCAACAGCAGGCTTTTTGCCATCTACACAGTCATGAGTAAGATTTTAAATGATGATGCCACAAATAATCAAAATACACAAGAATGCCAGTTCAGGAAGACTTCCCAGAGAGACATCAGACAACATCTTCCTCCCCATAAACTGTATGGCTGCAAGATATAAAATCATCTAACACTTGGTTCGACCTTTATAGCTTATATACATGGCAAGTTGGTTAATTGAATACATGCAATTAGATGGTAGTGTAAAATTATAAGTAAGATATAGGGAGCCTTAGAATGGTTTATTGATACAGTTACATATTACTACTCTCCCATTTTACTATTTAAAGGTCAAACTAACCTTTCCTAGATCAGTTTTTAAGGCCAAATTAACCCTTCTTAGATCATTTTTTCTTTAACATTTTCTAATAATTTTTTTTTTTTGAACGTATTTTCTAATAATTTTTGAATTTGATTATTTGTGTTTAATAAAGCTTTTTATGTAGTTTTTAAATAAATATTTTTTATTGCCTAAAAAAATCTAATTAATATAAAATAAAAGAAACTGTTACCTTCTTACTATGGCAGAAAAATGAGCAGCTTAAAATATATGAAAAAGTAAACTCCGCATGATCTCTATTGTAATTTCAGTTACCAGAATATTACTTCTTGCTTTATCATTAGGCTGCAACAGACTTCTTGCCCATTTATAGAGTACCCTAAACTTTACAGGCACTTCATGCCAAATTGCTTAGGCCCCAAAGCTCAAGCATCTTTTTCTGCCAAGCCTTTTAATAACACCAAACAGAACACCTATATACCATGATCTGAAAATGATCTGAAAATGCACCATATTGGAGTAGTTTTCTTTTTAATTGATATTGTGCTCAAAACAGAAAGGATAGGATATTTCTCCTGAAAGTATTAGGAAATAGAAAAAGGGAAGATGGAAGAAGGGTGGGGTTTGCAGGTGCTCAAGATAGTGTTACATGCTTATTGCAAATAATAAGTTTACCTTGAAGGCATCTTTTTGATCTTCCGACAACTCCTCGTCTTCAATAAGTTTGTCTGTAAATTCCTATATGATTGACAATCAAAGTCAGTAGCAAGGACATGGTTTGTCCATACAGAAATACATGCACTTTTCTGCTCAAGTAATAAATACTTCACGGTTTATCTTTGGTGCTTGTTTATATATACATTTTATTTGTACTTGTAATACATTTTAGTTGCACTTTGATGTTCAATTATTTACGAAAATGCTATCGTGTTTTTTTTATATATATTTTTAAAATCAGTGTTTCTGATCTGTTAGATCTGGACACGTGGACGGATGACATACATTCTCATTTCTTTCTTGGGCGAGTGGTTCGCACATGAACGCACTTACACACACACGCGCGCGCACACACACACACGTCCATAATCAAGTGAGAACCATGACCTAGGTGAGAACCTGTGCACAAATCTAAACCATTGATCTAGTACACCTAATGGTTAAAAATAAACAAAACTTTGTAAAATTTATGAAAATGACTACCTCTCTCATTTTAAAAAATTGTAATATTTATTAAAATTACCCACTCATTTTTTATTTGATTCCACATCCATAAGATCTTACAAATCAATTGTTTGAATTTCTCCACAACTTATCACCTGGGAGTAGATCTCATATGATTAGGATTATATATATATATATATATATATATATAGGGAAAATTGTAATTTTTGCCCCTCCATAATATGCCAATTATCAATGTCACCCCTGAATTATTAGTGGTGTAAATGTTGCCCCTCAATTTTCAAAAGCGGTACATATATTGCCCCTCTCGTAACGAAGGAGGGGCAATATTTACACCACGGGAGGGGCAATATATGTACCGTTTCTGAAAATTGAGGGGCAATATTTACACCACAATAATTCAATGGTGACATTGATAATTGACATATTATGGAGGGGCATAAATTACAATTTTCCATATATATATATATATATATATATATATATATTAAGGTCAAATTCTTAGTAGGATGATAATAAAAGAAATATAAAATAAAAATTACACATGGCATCCTAATCAGCACAAATTTATTGTTAACCTGTTAAAAATGTTAATTGCTTTTTTTTTTTTTGAGTTAATTCCATTTTTGGTCTTAGATTTATATGTGGCAATCCACTTTAAGTCCTTTTTTATTAGAACATCCATTTTAGGTCCTAGTATTATTGTGACATGACCATTTTAGTCCTTTATTAACAAAACAGTTTAAATATCGTTAAATTCAATGACGTTTCGGTTTTCAATTATGGATGTTTTTTAAAAAATAAACATAAAAAATATAGTGGTTCAACATACTTTGTATAAAAAAGATTGAAATGTCTTTGTATTTAACGATATTTCGACGATTTTGTTGATGGAGGACTAAAAATGGTCATGTCGCAATAATACTAGGACCAAATGAGGATGTTTTAATAAAAAGGGACTAAAAGTGGATTGTCACCTATAAATCTAGGACCAAAAATGGAATTAACTCTTTTTTTTTTCTAAGTTCAGGAATGAATTTGGAGCTTATTGGAGTTCAGTGGCTTAATTGCTATCCCTAAATAGTTCAGTTGCCTATTTGTACCTTTTCCCATAATATTTTAGTATATATAAAAATAAACTTTCAATTCAATAATGAGCATCTAATGTACTAAATTAAAAATGATGTTTATTATTTATCTATGTTGCAAGTTGAACTATTTTCCATTAATGGTTGTTACACACAAATATACAATGCCGCGGTCGCTGTTCTTTATCTATATAAATAAGAATTTAATACAATATAATCATGGAATATTAACTACAGTAATAGTTTAATGACAATAATAATAATAATTGATTAATCTTCCAGGGTGTACTCCATCTTCTTGATTAGGTTGTTTTCATCCGCGGTGTACACTTAATCCGTCTTTCTTGACTATTCATTTTTTATTCTTTTTTTTTTCTTTTTTTTTTTTTTCAGAACAACTACAATTAGAGCATCTTTATCCATGAGTTATTTCACAATTTTTGAACAATTTTTGTAAGTGTGATTAGAAAAGAGAAAATGAGAGGAGGAAAAAAAAATAAACAAATCAAATTAAAAATAATAATAAAAAAAATACAAACTGTCAGAAACGCACACAGCTTGGTTGCTTTTCTTCTCTTGGCTGTTAGTGGTTACTGTTCCAAAATAGAGTTCTTGCAGGGTGACCCATTTCACCTTCTCTCTTCTTCTCTCTCTTGTTTTGTTGGCACCTTTTATGATAAAAGCTAAACAATATTCACTGATGTGGATGCTCTTATGGCATATTTGGTTGGATGGAAAACCAATTTTATGGAAAAAGTTTTTCAAAAAGTTGAGGAAAATAGATTATTCTCTTGTTTGGTTGGATGGAAAATGGTTTCCATGGAATTCCACTTCCCAAAAGTTAAGGAAAAGTAATTCTTTGATAGGAGTAGGTATTTTGTTTTCCATGGAGGGTGGGAAGAAAATATTAAGGCTTGGACTATTTTACCCTCAACAAAAGTTATTAATTACATATGTATATATATTATCACTATTATTACTAAGGGCATTTTGGTCTTTATATTTATAATTCCTTACCATTCCAAATTCAACCAAACAATGGAATTTATATTCCCAGTAATTTCTTTTCCACCAACCAAACAGTGGAATTTATTTTCATGGTAATTTGTTTTCCATGGAATTTGAATTCCATTTCCTTCAAATCTTTTCCAGCGAACCAAACGGGCTGTTAGAGTTTGTATATGTTCTAGCTATACTACTCTCTGTAGGTGATGTATAGTCGTCTGATCTTATATACTTGTTTTTGCGTATGCTATAATGCTATATATTTTAGGTACCTCTATTTGTTGACAAATATGCTGCGAATCATGTCTCAAAACACATTATTACAAATAGCGAAATTTATACATATTAATAGTGAATTTTTTACATACAAATAGTAAATCTAGATTTATCGAATATCATATTTTTAAGTAAATAGGGTAAGATGTGTTGAATAAATCCAACTATGCTATACAAATAATGAGCCTAATGTACAACATAAATGAGCCTAAAATATACATGCCTAAATAATCAAAGCTCATCACTTTGTACNTTTTTTTTTTTTTTCAGAACAACTACAATTAGAGCATCTTTATCCATGAGTTATTTCACAATTTTTGAACAATTTTTGTAAGTGTGATTAGAAAAGAGAAAATGAGAGGAGGAAAAAAAAATAAACAAATCAAATTAAAAATAATAATAAAAAAAATACAAACTGTCAGAAACGCACACAGCTTGGTTGCTTTTCTTCTCTTGGCTGTTAGTGGTTACTGTTCCAAAATAGAGTTCTTGCAGGGTGACCCATTTCACCTTCTCTCTTCTTCTCTCTCTTGTTTTGTTGGCACCTTTTATGATAAAAGCTAAACAATATTCACTGATGTGGATGCTCTTATGGCATATTTGGTTGGATGGAAAACCAATTTTATGGAAAAAGTTTTTCAAAAAGTTGAGGAAAATAGATTATTCTCTTGTTTGGTTGGATGGAAAATGGTTTCCATGGAATTCCACTTCCCAAAAGTTAAGGAAAAGTAATTCTTTGATAGGAGTAGGTATTTTGTTTTCCATGGAGGGTGGGAAGAAAATATTAAGGCTTGGACTATTTTACCCTCAACAAAAGTTATTAATTACATATGTATATATATTATCACTATTATTACTAAGGGCATTTTGGTCTTTATATTTATAATTCCTTACCATTCCAAATTCAACCAAACAATGGAATTTATATTCCCAGTAATTTCTTTTCCACCAACCAAACAGTGGAATTTATTTTCATGGTAATTTGTTTTCCATGGAATTTGAATTCCATTTCCTTCAAATCTTTTCCAGCGAACCAAACGGGCTGTTAGAGTTTGTATATGTTCTAGCTATACTACTCTCTGTAGGTGATGTATAGTCGTCTGATCTTATATACTTGTTTTTGCGTATGCTATAATGCTATATATTTTAGGTACCTCTATTTGTTGACAAATATGCTGCGAATCATGTCTCAAAACACATTATTACAAATAGCGAAATTTATACATATTAATAGTGAATTTTTTACATACAAATAGTAAATCTAGATTTATCGAATATCATATTTTTAAGTAAATAGGGTAAGATGTGTTGAATAAATCCAACTATGCTATACAAATAATGAGCCTAATGTACAACATAAATGAGCCTAAAATATACATGCCTAAATAATCAAAGCTCATCACTTTGTACNACAAATATTGAGGTGAATGAACAAGCTGGAGCATTTGAAAAAATAGGATTACATTCCAATGACCATGATACACAACAAAATGAAGAAACAGTTAGCCAACAAGATTTTCAAACAAACAAGAGAAAAAAGACATCATGTGTGTGGGATGATTTTACAGTTATTGAGCCAGATGGAATAAAGAAGGCAAAATGTAACCATTGTCATCAACAATTCACATTAACTAAATCGGGCACCACAAGTAGCTTGAAGAGGCATCAAGCTAAATGTGTTACAAGAAAGACAAATTTGAAGGTAACTACATAAATTTTCTTTAGCTTAAATTTTCTATGCATCAATAATAGTAATTGTATTATTGATTTTGTAGATGATTGATCAACAAATGAAGTTAAATTTTTTGCCAAGTGAGGGAGTTTCATCTTCCATTCCTCCATTACATCCTGGAAAGTTTGACATGGAATTAATGAGGGAGTCTGCTACTCATTGGATCATGATGCATGAACATCCATTTACCATTTTAGAAGAAGTGGGATTCAACATTATGATGAAACGAGGTATGCCCGAGTGGAAAAAAATTAATAGAAACACAAGCAAGGCAGATTGTTTGAAAGTTTATGAGCTTGAAAATAAGAAGTTGAAGAACAGTCTTGAATGCATTAGTAAAGTAAGTTTGACAACAGATTGTTGGAAATCAAAAAATCAAAAGATTGAGTACATGGTTGTCACTGGCCATTGGATTGATTCTTCGTGGAGATTGCAAAAGAGAGTTTTAAGCTTCATCAACATTCCACCACCGAGGGGAGGTCTTCAGATTTCTGATGCCATATTCAAATGCATGAAAGAGTGGGGCATTGAAAAGAAAGTTTTTACAATTACAGTTGATAATGCTTCAAGTAATGATTCTGCTATTCGGTATATGAAGGATACACTCCAAAGATCAAGAAGTTTGGTATGTGGAGGACGTTTATTTCATGTTCGTTGTTGTGCGCACATTTTGAACTTGTGTGTACAAGATGGATTAGAAGAGATCCGACACATCATTAGTGATGTTAGAGATAGTGTGGAATATGTGAACCGATCAGAGGCTAGGCGTATACAATTTGCAGATTGTGTGCAACAATTGCAATTGAAAGATAGAAAATTGATTCGTGATTGTAAGACTAGATGGAACTCGACTTTTGAGATGTTAAGTTGTGCACTTAAGTTCAAAGAAGCTTTTAAGATGCTACAAGATCGTGATCCATTCTTTGACAGTTGTCCATCGGAAGCTGATTGGGATAATGTTAGCAAAGTTTGCTCAATATTAGAGGCTTTTTGGATAGCAACTCACGTAATTTCAGGTTTGTTTCTTTTAATTTGATTCTTCTTTAAGTACAAAACTTTGTTTCTTCTAATTGGTTTTATGTTGTTACTTGTTTCAGGTTGTGAGTACCCAACTTCAAATTTATTTCTTCAGGAAGTTCAAAAAATCAAATCAGCATTGGATGGTCGTGTAGATGATGAAGATTCCTTTATTCGAAATTTGGTTCTGATAATGAAGATGAAGTTTGATAAATATTGGGGTGAGTGTAATTTGTTGATGGCTATAGGTGCTGTATTTGATCCAACAAAAAAAATGCTTGCAGTTGAATTTTGTTTTCCTAGACTTTATTCTAGTAAGGAAGCTGCAGAAAATATTTCAAAAGTGAAGGAGATCATTAATACTCTTTATGAAGAGTATGTTGCTAAATCAATCAACCAAGGAATTTTTACAAGTCCGGCAGGTACTTTGCAGTTTGCACAATCAACCAAATAATTATTTTTATTTTATTATTTTATATTAACAATTTAACTTTTACACTAGGTTCTTCAATGGCTTTTGAGAGCCAAGTCAGCCACCAAAGTTCTACACATACTTGGGATGATTTTGATGCATATTGTGCACAAGTTGAGACTGCAGAACCTAAAAGATCAGAGTTAGTGGACTATTTAGAAAAAGGGCGTCTTAAAAAGAATGAGCTTCCTAGTGACTTTTCTTGTTTGGACTGGTGGAAGATGAATAGAATGCAGTATCCAATACTGTCAAGAATGGCGGCAGATATTTTAGCTATACCTGTTACTAGTGTGGCTTCAGAAGCAACGTTTAGTGCTGGAACAAGGGTAATTGATTCTTATCGTGCATCATTGTTACCGGAAACAGTACAAGCTTTACTTTGTGGGGGTGATTGGCTTCGACATATACACGGAGTTACCAAAAATAAAGTAAGTTTATTTTTAATCTATAACTTTTCTACATTGTCTTTTAAAAATATCTAGTTAACTACAAGCTTGTTTACCTTTTATTTTTTTCAGAAAGATAAATCGTACCAAGAAATTTATCTACCTTTATCCAACTCATGAAAGTACGATGAAGACTTGTAGTTGATGTGGAATTGTCAGCTTGTATGGACTATTGAGTACTTTGAACTATGCAGTTTGGAATTGTCAGCTTGTATGGACTATTGAGTACTTTGAACTATGCAGTTTGGACTTATGATGTATTATTAGTAATGTATGAGTACAAAAATTATTATTATTATTTGATGCATCATGCATGTAGTTAATTAAGTCAAATTCGAGCTCCAACACGAGCTCGAACTCGAGCCATGACGAGTCGATATTCGGCTCGAGCTCGAGCTCGAGTTCGAACAGTCGAGCCAATCGAGCCGAGCTCGAGCTGCTCGAAAATAAGACGAGCCGAGCTCGAGCTTCATTTTTTGAGCTCGATCGAACTCGAGCCGAGCTCGAGCTCTCATGTTTCGAGTCGAGCTCGAACTCGAGCACCTCTAAGTTCGGGCTCGGCTCGGCTCGTTTACACCCCTATGTTCAAGTAATAAACCATATTCACACAAATAAATTTTTCTTGCCCAATTAAGTCCTCAACTTTGAAAAATTTAACCAATTTGGTCCTTTGTTTATTTTGGTGTTAAACATCTGTTAAATCGGGACCAAATTGATAGTTTTGCTATAGTCAAGAGACCATTTCGGTAATTAATTTTGATTGAAATGGTCCTTGACTATAGTGAAATTACCAAATTTAGTCTCGATTTAACGGATATCAAACGGTAAAATAAACGGAGGACCAAAATAATTAATATTTTCAAAGTTGAGGACTTAATTGGACAAGAAAAATTGTCAATGACCAAATTGATAATTTTGCAATAGTCGAGGGACCATTTCGGTAATAAACTCTTAAATAAATTGTACAATAATAATAATTTAATATATGTGCATATCTACTATCTACTATATATATATATATATATATACTAATAAGAGTCAAAGAGAGTTAGGTCTAAAATAGGTAGAAAAAATGGCGATCAAATTATTTAATCAAATGGATGGTTCAGATTGTTTAGATTTATATTTTTCCTTGAGATTTCCTAATTTATCCTTAGTTATATGATTATCCGTTAAGTTTTCCGTTAAATATTCTCTTCCATATCCTGTTAACTTTTAACTTACCCTATAATTTCTATAAGAAAGGTCTTAGGTTCGAACCTCATCCCAATCAAATTTGGCATAATTAAGTTCCTCACTCTATTTTATTCTTATTAAATTAAATAAATTAGTAGCTACAACAAAGAATGATACATATGTATTTCTTTAATTTAGAATTCTGTGTCTACAATACCTTTATTTGAAAAAATTATTCATTATCAAAAAATTAAATTAAATAAGAGAAATAATTTCATTAGTTATATTGTCTTTATTTTCTCCCATGCAAAGATTCTTTACATTCAAATTTATCAATTGATATTCATTACATTGTCCATTATCTTATTTTTACAATATCTTGTAATTAAATATCAAAGTTATAATATAAAATAATGTTATATATTTATTTATCAAGTATTTTATTAATACCATGAAAAAAATAAAAAAGAATAGTTTGAAACCAATCATATTAACTACTTGGGAAATTTGTTGACAATGAAAGTACTCAAATAATCTATTACCCAACAACCCCAGGGTCGCTAACCAGATCTGCACGGCACCCCCAAATCGCAAAAAACCTCTCCAATCGCGAACCCTTCCTCTCCTAGGGTCTCCAATCGCACACCTTCCTCTTCGTTCAGCCGCCGGCCGCCGGCCGCCACCCGCCACTTGCCATTCCCTCATCTACGTTCAACCGCCGTCACCCGCCATTGCCTCCCTCTCGCGTTCAGCAGCCGGGCGCCATTTCCGGCCTCGTCTCGGGTTGAGCAGCCGGCGCCCTCCATTCCGCCTTGTCTCGCGTTCAGCCGTCGCCGCCCTCTCCTCCACCGATTGTCGACGCTAAACACCACATCCACCGCTGCCGATTTGCACGTAAGTTTTTGTTATTTATTTTATATTTATATTTATTTATTTCGAATTAGTATTGTATAATTTATTTATTTCCTTTTTTTAAATTTATTTCGAATATTAATTTTATTGTGTTATATTTGAATTTTAAAAATTTATTTTTGAATTTTTATTATTATTGTGGTAGGGTTTTGCACTGATTTTGTTCAGAATATTCCTATTCATCAATTGCGTATGAGGAGATGTTCTGCCTTATGGCATTGTATATTTGTTTTTTATTTGCAGAATTGTGCAGAGGCTTGATCTTTCAAAGTCAAGAGCTTCAGTGCTTACATAAGTTAGGCACCTCAAAGTCTTTATGCTACATGCTAGCTTGTAATTTCTTAGGATATAGACATTGATATCTTTATTTCCTCTTCTTTTGGGCATTTAAACTTGTTTGTGGCTGTTTTTTTTAGGGAATTACAACTGTTGGTTATTGGTATGATCATGGAATTTTAATTTCTTTAGTTAGTAATTCAAGCTGGAATGTCAGAGGTCAAGGATGTCTATGTGTTTATTTTGCAGGTTAAGAATTGAGGGCTTCTAGTTGGGAAAGAGTTCAAGGAGAGTCGTACCGGGTAGATGATCTGCAAGGGATGTTTACTGATCTGCAGTGTCTCTGAGGAAGGAGAGCCGTACTATTGAGGAGCAGTTTAACCAGATGCTTCGCGAATGGAAAGCAAAGCTGAATGAGCCCTCCCCGACTTCTTCTTATAAGGTATGACCAAATTGCTATGGTGATCTCTGTTGACTAAATGAATAGGTCATTTTGCCCAACATACTAATAGTCTGTTCTGACTGTTGTGTCATAGGTGTGATTGGCTATTCTAGGCTAGTCAGAGCATTATGTTTGTAGGCAGGAACAAAGAGTACTAACCTAGTTGATAGCACAATGGTGTAGGGAACATTTATTAAAACATAAGTTATGAAATGCAAGATTAAATTTAAAAGTTTTAGTTATGCAACAATGTTACACAATCTTCAGTTCTCACTTGGTCACTTATGAGATTTGGTTCCAAATTTCACATTTATAAGTTAATTTATGGATTTATTAATACATACATATGTTAAACTGTCTAGCAGCATTACTGATTCGATTATTAACTTTATGTTTTATTTGTTTGAAAACCTTTCCCATGTGGCATTTGAAGAATATCTACTGTCTGTTGTATTTTTTGTCATGCATTCTTTGGTTTGTCCAATGTGGTTTGAGTTTTGTTTCCTTTAGTTTAGTCACCTTGATGATAAGATAAGGGATATTTTCATCAGGACCTCTAAGGCTAGCACTTGACCCTCCATTGTTTCATATATTACAGCAAAGCCTTTCAATTTGCTTTTCAGTATAGTAAATAGTTCAACAAATTTGATTCCAATTCTCTTTGAATGCCATTCTTCTTTGTTATGTTGGCATTAAAAAATGAATAAGTTTTTAGTAAGATAAGTGTTTAATCATAATAATATCAACCCATCCACCTGGGATTAGGGGAACTAAACAGAGATTAGCACATCCCACCTGGGATTGATCATAGTGGAGATCAACCCATTTGACAGCAAGTCCTCAGGCCATAGCAACTCAGTTATTATCATGTGGTCCAAGTGAAACTATCTCCATTTATTAGGATGTAGAGGAGCTGATGAGCTTGCCTCTTGAACAGATCTTGCTCAGATGGATGGCATAAAGGTAGATGGAATAAGCTGAAATTTAAAATTTCAATAAACTCTGGAAGCACTTTTGTTCTATTTTCATTCATCCCATCCTCCATTCTATAATTCCACAAGCTATTATTTTTCCTAATTCTGGAAATTACAAACAATGTAAAGAAGAGAAAAAAATAACATTGGTGTTGCCTAAGTTGTATTCACTTGTTTTTCTTTCCTATAAAGATTTAGTCCTGAGCATCATCTGAAGGATTGACTAGAAACTGGTATGGAGGTTATTTTTTAATATATGGGATATAATATGTTCTTTTTGTTTTAAGAACTATTCAAGGCAGGACAGTGATGTGCTCCTTATTTGTGCACTTTCTCCTCTTTCCTTCTACCACAAAGCTGCAAAATTTTTACTATATCTGCATATTCAATGTTTATTTCATTTTTAAATTGCTAGTGAGAGGATGATGTATTACCGTTTGACTGCATCTTATTGGTGTCTGCTTCTTGCCATCCAGGTCATTGCAGCAACAAATCGAGCTGATATTTTAGATCCTGCTTTGATGAGGTCTGGTCGTCTGGATTGTAAGATCGAGTTTCCTCATCCTACTGAAAAAGTCAGGGCTAGGATCTTGTAGGTAGTGCCTTGATCTAATGTTTTCTCTTACTTTCCTCCCCTGCTCCAACCTTTTTCTCCTTCCAACACAAAAAGGAAAAGTTCTCTTCTGTCTTGTCCTGTTGTGTATTGGATACTAAAATGCACAAAACTTCAGATCCACTCCAGTGTCGAATCCTTCTTCTATGAGGAGCATAATTGAGTGTGTGATTGTGTCCATTAAAATGAAGTTGTGGGGACCCTCAATTTGGTGGTTGAACTGTGAAATCTACCTCTAAGAACATTATGCTTTGATTAGTCAATTGTGAAATGTTTGAGTGCTTTCCAGGAATAGTTTTTTGGTGTTGTATATTCTTGTGTTTGGTTGTTTTTAATTATTGTTAATCTTGGGGTGCATTATTGGTATTATGGTGGTCATGTGTAGGGTTTGCTTTATTAATTATAGTAGAATATATATATATATATATATTAAGAATTATGACTTTTCGCTACAACTGCTAGAGAGCAGGTGTAGCGGAAAGTCATATTTTTTTTATTTAAAAAATACTTTCCGCTACACCTGCTCCAAAGCGGGTGTAGCGGAAAGTCATTTTTTTTAATTAAAAAAATACTTTACGTTACACCCGCTCTGAAGCGGGTGTAGCGGAAAGTCATTTTTTTTAATTAAAAAAATACTTTAGGCTACACCTTTACAGGTGTAGCGGAAAGCCAAGGACTTTTAGTGTCACTTCCATCCGCTACACCTCTACAAGTGTAGCGGAAAGACATTTACAGGTGTAGTGCATGTGTCTTTTTGTACTAGTGAGAGGACAAATAGTAAAGATGAAGATAGTGACAATGTTACTCAAAAGAGAATTAAGAATACTTAGATAAATTCAAACCAAAAGTAGTATTTATTTAGACTATCATTTTTAGACTATCGATTTTACAAAGTTGCAAATATTTATTTTAGTGAAAATTATAATGAATTTCATATATTATCTTGGATTCATATACTTTGAGTTACATATTTAAATAAACAAATTCGACATTCAATTACCTATGTATAAACTTCTCCTATATAATCTTGCATTGATATACTTTCAAATATTTATTTAAATATAAACATTGGACATTAACTCATTCGCGCAATGTGCGTGTAAAATTAGTTCAATAATAAAATTCAAATAATAATTTGAATAATAATATAATATCAAATCTTGAATAAATCAAAATATAGACCCAACTAATAATAATAACATGAAAAATGACCTAAAGACCCAAAATGCATAGCCTTCTTTTTTTTAATAGCATGAAAAATGACCAGCGCCTGACGTCACCGCCACCTCCATATATTGGTTTAAGCACTGGCGACAACCACCATCGTCGTCTCCTCCTACGGTCCGAGCGCCGACGACATCCACCATCAGTGCAGCCTTCATCGCCGGAGCTACGACCATTAGGGACGTAGATTGGAGGCAAATATCGGCGACAACAGATCGACAAAAAATAGGTCTTGATTTTTTTTCTTCTAAAAACATTATATATTATGGTAAAAAAATGTGTGTGTGAGAGAGTGAGAATGTTTTTGTTTGTTTTTGTTTATTTTTTGAAAAAGTGTGTGTGTGAGAGAGAGTGAGAATGTTTTTGTTTATTTTTTGAAAAACATACATATCGAAATAATATGTATGTATATTATACATATACACACTTGATATGAAATCACATATACAAGCATAGGCCATAAACATATATCATACATTCATACTAAACAATTATCTAAAAAACATATAAATTGTAAAGAACCACACATTCCTAGAATACAAATGTGCAGCTATATTCCATTTGAACAACTAGGAATGATAACGAAAAAATTAGCATATCGTTCACTGAAGAATATATTGTATTGATAACATGTTATAATTGTTTCCTTTTAGCTTGTAGCATTCCCTAGTGAAACGAATTATCATACAAAATGCAGGGAATGAAAAGAGACAAATTGTAGTCATAGACTCATAGTAACCTTTTTTTTTTTTAATTTTTTTTACTAACATCTTATTAGAACTTTATAAGGAATATATATAATTATGATAGTAAATTACTAGTAATGGAATGAAATAATGACAAACATAAGTACAAAGACCACTACAACGGTTACATAATCCACCCATAATATCCACACTTTAATAAATTGTTCTAAATCGGCCCTTTGTAGCTTAGTCTTCATGGACAGTCTTAACGTAATTGTACACATGAACAGACAGAGAGTAGAGTAAAGGGAAGAGAAAAATGCAAAAAAATAAAAAATGCAGGAACAACCATACATTATCTGCATTAAAGTAGGAGAAGTGGGATAATGGCCATATAACAAATAAAGTATTTATAACACTTTCCTTGTCCATTGTTGTACCATACTCATGCCTCGTTAACTCAATAAGCAACTCAGTGGGAAAAACCTAGTCAAGAAAAAGAGTACACAAAGTATGTGAAATCATGTGTTACAACAATTGCTTCATTAGAAACCTTAGCCTAAGAAAAAAAAATTCAGAGGTAAAAAAAACTAGCTAAGGGGGGAAAATGAGGTCGACCATACTTGCTACCCAAAACCGATGTCATTCCCCGGCAAAGGCGCCATTTGAAAGTTATATTTTTAGTGGTTGAATTAGTGAGTGCCGTACTCTGAGAATGGCTAGGAAGGATTCAAGTAGCAAGGGATTAAACACGAGTTCATCAAGTGTTTGAAAGCTAACCAAAATAATGTATTTGATTGCATGAGATAAAGACAAAACAAGTAATTGATTTAAGTAATAAACAATGATAAAGAAGAGGATTTATATCAAATAGCAATGTACAAATGCTTCTCAAAGTTCTAAAGTTCTAGGCTAAACAATGCTCAACGTGGAAGTGAGGGAACCAAGTCAATGCCAATGCCACTCTCGTGGACATTGGCTACCACCAAAGTTCTAATCCTATTCTCATATCAATTAGCCTAGGTGAGATATTTAATCAAGCACACATTGTGTGCATAATCCCTTCCAACTCCCTTTTCTCAAGGGCAAGTTAGAAATGTGGAAAGGATTAGCCATGGCGAATCTCTACTCTCATTGGTGAAACACCAATTCCATACATCTCTTGAAAGGTTAGATCCTAACCAAACAAGTGTCAAATAATGCCCTAATTCCACAATCACATTTATATTAAAAGCAATGCAAAACCTAAATTAAACAATTCAATTCATATAAGTATTCATACAAAGCAATTCAATCTAAATCCCCAAAGGATTTAACAATTCATAATGAAATTTTAAACTAAAACAATTGGAATAATAAGCAATGAATTTAAATACAAAAGAAATTTGAGAATTGCAAGAAAAAGAAATTGAAATTCTTACTGGATTGAATGGGTACAAATCAAATCTGAAATTGAAATTTTATGTGTAATTACAATAGAGAATTCTTCCTAAATCTTCTTCAAAAGTAATGGAATTGTAATGAATAAATGTTCTAAAGTATTTGTGGAGAGAAAACCTATAAAAGACTTAGAAAATTTGAAAGATAGATTCAAAATAAAGCCTACTCATATTTATACTATTGCATTATTGCGCCAAATAAACCGCCTCCAGGATGCCTAGTCATGATGGAGGTCACGACATGACCTTCATCGTGACCAGACATAAGCCCCGCAGGTCCCAGGACGTCACGCTGCAAGTCACGGCTTAACATGCAGCGTGATGCCTGGGATTCGCAAAGTGGCCTGCAGGTCACGATGGAGGTCATGACGTGACCTTCATCGTGACACACAGGCCACTTTCAGATGGTGATCTTGTCACGCTACAGGTCACGGCGTGACTAGCAGCGTGACACCTGACCATCTGAAAGCTGGCCAGAGTGTCACACTGATGGTTACGGCGTCACCTCCAGCATGACACCCTCATGGTGGCACTTCCTGACTACTCCTTCGCTCCGATTCATCGTTGATCCTTGCCGTGAATTTGCCCTTCCATTTGTGAACCAATTTGCCTCAACATCATCCCGATTTCCATCCCTCAAGCCGAAAACACCTGAAATATACTTCACTATGGCACAATCACCTAGCATTTACTCATATTTTAGTACAAATGAAGCATAATTACGGGCTAATTCAAGGCTTATCAACCATAAGCCTTCAGGGCATAATTTTCAGAATCTCAAGGGTTTTCTAGACAATTCATTCAAGTACACCAAGAGGTTGTCGCTCCCCTAGACCCTCAACAATTGGTGAACGTAACCTTGATGTGGGCTAAGATTAATCTCCAGATCACTTTACAAATTCCTATTTCCTAGGATATTCAAATGATAGCACCCCCTCCTGTATTAAGAACTTATGGTCCTTGTTTTTTGGATGGATTTAAAGTTTTTTTTTTTTTTAATCTAATCAAACAACCGCTTGTTTATTTGAGGGTGTTTGGGTCTTTGGCAATATTTGGTAAATGATTAATAAGCCAAAATTTGGCTTTGACTGGTTAATAATCTATGTTGAATGTTCAGTAAAATGTCTTATTGCAATAGCTTATTGGGTAATAATTCAAAAACTTAAAAGCTATGAATAGCACCGATTTCACTTACAGCACGTTTGGTTCACGGAATGAATTTTAAGGGAATATGAATACTATTCCATAAGGAATGGAATAGGTAAGGAATAGAATATGAATTGTATTCCAGCGTTTGGTTCGCGGAAGGAATAGACTTGGAAATTGTATTCTAGCGTTTGGTTCGCGGAAGGAATATAAATGGAATATATATTTAAAAGACATAAATGCCCTTGTACCAAATAATAATAATAATAATAATAATAATAATTATTATTATTATTATTATTATTATTATGAATATTATTATTATTATTATTATATTATATTATATGCAGCAAAACGTTTTGGACTCCATTACCATGACCATACAAGCACATTATATGCAAGATGATTACAAAAATATGCATGAATTGGGATATCAAAATTTTATAAGGAATATTACTGATAACTATACAATAATTGGAAGCATAGAGAATAGAAGACTCAAAAATAAACCCTAAAAACCTCCGCGTTTACACTCTTAGAACTCCCTTCCCCAAACGGCCGCTCAAAGTCGCCGCCCCAATCTTCCCACTCATCCTCCGGAATCCGCATGATCTCCTCGGCGAACTTCTGGTCGTGAATCGGACGGTGAAGATCGTCTCGGATTTTCTTGAACTCCGTCACCGAAAGCTTCTAGTCATCGAGCTCTTGCTGGAATTTCACAAGCTCCTGCGACAGGGCGGCGGTGTAACTCAGACTTTCACCGTCGACGGCGGCGGTGGCGGCGGATGATGACGGTTTGTGGTCAGGCGGTGTCGACGGGGGATCGGTGGAGGTGGAAGGCTGCAGGGAGAGGGAGGCGTTTAAGGCTTCCTGGAGTTGGAGGTGGAATGCGAATTCGAAGTCGGACTCCATGGCTTCCGCCGCCATGAGTTCACGGCGTTGCGCGGTGGTGAGAGCTTGGAGGTCGTCGGAGTCTGTACAAACCGACATTATACTGCGCTTTGTTTGGTGATCGGTGATGCGATGAGTTTTAGGTTTAGGTGTGCGACAGAGAGATGATGCGATGAATTCAATCTGGAAAAAAATGAACCTAAAAATTTTTAGGTTTAAATAAGGGTAAAAACGAAATAATAAAAAATACCTATTCCTGAGCTCTCAAGAATAGGTTAATACCAGGGGGGGCCCTCACTACTACAAAATTGACCATATAAATACAACTTTTAGCTACACCTTTTAAAAAAGGTGTAGTGTATTCCCTAAAATAAAATAAAGACCCTACTTTTCGCGGCACCCACCGAGATTGGGTGCTGCGAAAAGTAAATTATTAAAATAATAATTAACTTTTCGCGGCACCCGAACTCGGTGGGTGCCGCAAAAAGTAAATATTAAAATAATAATATATTTTCCGCGGCACCCGCTCCTATAGGTGCCGCGGAAAGTCAATCACCCTTTCCCGAGATACCGCGATTTAATTTTCTTCGTCCAGAGAGACTATACTTAGCCATTTCAATCTCTCATACGCTGCCTCCTCCATTTCTTCCTCTGCCATCATGTTTCCTCTCCTCTATCTCTCACCTCCTCCGCCGATGCAGCCGTCTCCTCCGATGCCGACGCCGCCATCTCTTCCAATGTCGACGCCGAGACCTGCAGTAAACGCCACCGCCGACACCGCCATTCCGTCTCGACCTGCCGCCGACCCTGCTAGCCTCCGCCACCGCCACTGCTAGCCTCTGCCACTGCCATTGCTAGCCTCGACCACCACTAGTAAGTCTCCCTTCAATTTTTTGTTATTTGTTTCAAACTGGACGGCTCAGATCTGGACGACTTCACTCTCTTTTTGGATGGCGTCGGTGAATCCAAAGCCCGCGGTGGCGGGGAATCCGAAGCTACTCTCTATTGAGGTGGCGGAAGGAGTGGGCATAGCGAGGAGGCCATTTATGCGCTCTACACTCCATTTGTGTTCTGTTTGGCTTCTAGAAATCTCAACATCCAGAGTAGGACGCTCATTTCCTCAAGGCCTTCGCTAAGCGTATGCCTGGTAATAGCTATTACCCTTGCAAGGGTAATAGCTCATTCCCAGGAACATTATTCCTGGGAATACAACTGCTAACCAAACAACAGAATAGGTTATTACTGGGAATGCTATGACATTCCCTACCTATTCCGTGAACCAAACAGCCATTAGTTGATTAACTTTAATTATAAAATGACCATTTTACCCTTGTCATCACTAACATCTCTTTCTCTCTTGTTGTTATCCATCCACCTCGCCTCTTTTTTATTTTTTTTTCCTGTTTTTCATAACATTGTAAGTTGTAACAACAATCGGAATACCAGCAGCAGAATTCTTATTTCACACAATCGTAATACCAGTAGCATAATTTTGATTTAACACAATCGTAATACCAGCAGTAGAATTATGATTTCACTCATCTTGTAATCTATACTATTAATAAAAACAATATCCTCAGTTTTAACATCCCGCCCAAAACAGACCTATAATATTTTGGTGTTCGTAATATTGTAAAATATGGTAATACAATTCCTATCCCTAATACAATTGTAAATTCAAATAGAATTCCTAATAAAAAATATTCTTCCCTACGTTCGTATTCCTAATACAATTCTAGACTAGAATTACTAATGGTAATAGTTCAGTATATATATTTCTCTGCAATGCAATCTATACTATTAATAAAAACAATATACTCAGTTTTAATTTCCCGCCCAAAACAGACCTATAATATTATCTCAGTTTTAATTTCCCGCCCAAAACAGACCTATAATATTATGGTTTGTTTAATTTCCCGCCCAAAACAGACCTATAATATTATGGTTTGCGTAATTTCCCGCCCAAAACAGACCTATAATATTATGGTTTGCGTAATATTGTGCCCAAAACAGACCTATAATATTATGGTTTGCGTAATATTGTAAAATATGGTAATACAATTCCTATCCCTAATACAATTGTAAATTCAAATAGAATTAATAATAAAATATATTCTTTCCTACGTTCCTATTCGTAATACAATTCTAGACTAGAATTACTAATGGTAATAATTCAGTACATATATTTCTCTGCAATGCAATCTATACTATTAATAAAAACAATATCCTCAGTTTTAACTTCCCGCCCAAAACAGACCTAAATATATTATGGTTTGCGTAATCTATACTATTAATAAAAACAATATCCTCAGTTTTAACTTCCCGCCCAAAACAGACCTATAATATTTTGGTGTGCGTAATATTGTATAATATGGTAATACAATTCCTATCCCTAATACAATTGTAAATTAAAATAAAATTCCTAATAAAGTATATTCTTCCCTACGTTCCTATTCGTAATACAATTCTAGACTAGAATTACTAATGGTAATAATTCAGTATATATATTTCTCTGCAATGCAATCTATATCTATACTATTAATAAAAACAATATCCTCAGTTTTAATTCCCGCCCAAAACAGACCTATAATATTTTGGTGTTCGTAATATTGTAAAATATGGTAATACAATTCCTATCCCTAATACAATTGTAAATTCAAATAGAATTCCTAATAAAATATATTCTTCCCTACGTTCGTATTCCTAATACAATTCTAGACTAGAATTACTAATGGTAATAATTCAGTATATATATTTCTCTGCAATGCAATCTATACTATTAATAAAAACAATATCCTCAGTTTTAACTTCCCGCCCACAACAGCCCTATAATATTATGGTTTGCGTAATGTTGTAAAATATGGTAATACAATTTCTATCCGTAATACAATTGTAAATTCAAATAGAATGCCTAATATTATGGTTTGCGTAATGTTGTAAAATATGGTAATACAATTTCTATCCGTAATACAATTGTAAATTCAAATAGAATGCCTAATATTATGGTTTGCGTAATGTTGTAAAATATGGTAATACAATTTCTATCCGTAATACAATTGTAAATTCAAATAGAATGCCTAATATTATGGTTTGCGTAATGTTGTAAAATATGGTAATACAATTTCTATCCGTAATACAATTGTAAATTCAAATAGAATGCCTAATATTATGGTTTGCGTAATGTTGTAAAATATGGTAATACAATTTCTATCCGTAATACAATTGTAAATTCAAATAGAATTCCTAATAAAATATATTCTTTCCTACGTTCCTATTCGTAATACAATTCTAGACTAGAATTACTAATGGCAATAATTCAGTATATATATTTCTCTGCAATGCAATCTATACTATTAATAAAAACAATATCCTCAGTTTTAACTTTCCGCCCAAAACAGACCTATAATATTTTGGTGTGAGTAATATTATATAATATGGTAATACAATTCCTATCCCTAATACAATTTTAAATTCAAATAGAATGCCTAATATTATGGTTTGCGTAATATTGTAAAATATGGTAATACAATTTCTATCCGTAATACAATTGTAAATTCAAATAGAATTCCTAATAAAATATATTCTTCCCTACGTTGCTATTCGTAATACAATTCTAGACTAGAATTACTAATGTCAATAATTCAGTATATATATTTCTCTGCAATGCAATCTATACTATTAATAAAAACAATATCCTCAGTTTTAACTTTCCGCCCAAAACAGACCTATAATATTTTGGTGTGCGTAATATTGTAAAATATGGTAATACAATTCCTATCCCTAATACAATTGTAAATTCAAATAGAATTCCTAATAAAATATATTCTTTCCTACGTTCCTATTCGTAATACAATTCTAGACTAGAATTACTAATGTCAATAATTCAGTATATATATTTCTCTGCAATGCAATCTATACTATTAATAAAAACAATATCCTCAGTTTTAACTTTCCGCCCAAAACAGACCTATAATATTTTGGTGTTCGTAATATTGTAAAATATGGTAATACAATTCGTATCCCTAATACAATTGTAAATTCAAATAGAATTCCTAATAAAAAATATTCTTCCCTACGTTCCTATTCCTAATACAATTCTAGACTAGAATTACTAATGGTAATAATTCAGTATATATATTTCTCTGCAATGCAATCTATACTATTAATAAAAACAATATACTCAGTTTTAACTTCCCGCCCAAAACAGACCTATAATATTATGGTTTGCGTAATATTGTAAAATATGGTAATACAATTCCTATCCCTAATACAATTGTAAATTCAAATAGAATTCCTAATAAAATATATTCTTTTCTACGTTCCTATTCGTAATACAATTCTAGACTAGAATTACTAATGACAATAATTCAGTATATATATTTCTCTGCAATGTAATCTATACTATTAATAAAAACAATATCCTCAGTTTTAACTTCACGCCCAAAACAGACCTATAATATTTTTGTGTGAGTAATATTGTAAAATATGGTAATACAATTCCTATCCCTAATACAATTGTAAATTCAAATAGAATTCCTAATAAAATATATTCTTCCCTACGTTCCTATTCGTAATACAATTCTAGACTAGAATTACTAATGGTAATAATTCAGTATATATATTTCTCTGCAATGCAATCTATACTATTAATAAAAACAATATCCTCAGTTTTAACTTCCCGCCCAAAACAGACCTATAATATTATGGTGTGCGTAATATTGTAAAATATGGTAATACAATTCCTATCCCTAATACAATTGTAAATTCAAATAGAATTCCTAATAAAATATATTCTTCCCTACGTTCCTATTCGTAATACAATTCTAGACTAGAATTACCAATGGCAATAATTCAGTATATATATTTCTCTGCAATGCAATCTATACTATTAATAAAAACAATATCCTCAGTTTTAACTTTCCGCCCAAAACAGACCTATAATATTTTGGTGTGAGTAATATTGTATAATATGGTAATACAATTCCTATCCCTAATACAATTTTAAATTCAAATAGAATTCCTAATATTATGGTTTGCGTAATATTGTAAAATATGGTAATACAATTTCTATCCGTAATACAATTGTAAATTCAAATAGAATTCCTAATATAATATATTCTTCCCTACGTTGCTATTCGTAATACAATTCTAGACTAGAATTACTAATGTCAATAATTCAGTATATATATTTCTCTACAATGCAATCTATACTATTAATAAAAACAATATCCTCAGTTTTAACTTTCCGCCCAAAACAGACCTATAATATTTTGGTGTTCGTAATATTGTAAAATATGGTAATACAATTCCTATCCCTAATACAATTGTAAATTCAAATAGAATTCCTAATAAAAAATATTCTTCCCTACGTTCCTATTCCTAATACAATTCTAGACTAGAATTACTAATGGTAATAATTCAGTATATATATTTTTCTCTGCAATGCAATCTATACTATTAATAAAAACAATATACTCAGTTTTAACTTTCCGCCCAAAACAGACCTATAATATTTTGGTGTTCGTAATATTGTAAAATATGGTAATACAATTCCTATCCCTAATACAATTGTAAATTCAAATAGAATTCCTAATAAAAAATATTCTTCCCTACGTTCGTATTCCTAATACAATTCTAGACTAGAATTACTAATGGTAATAGTTCAGTATATATATTTCTCTGCAATGCAATCTATACTATTAATAAAAACAATATCCTCAGTTTTAACTTCACGCCCAAAACATACCTATAATATTATGGTTTGCGTAATATTGTAAAATATGGTAATACAATCTATACTATATTTGGTATATTGTGTGGAATATAATGGTGTGTTTTATCTGTTCTCTGGTGCGTTTTAGTACGTAGAATGGTGTGTTCTGTAATATATATATATATATATATATATATAATATATATATATAGTTATTATATTATGCGCATTGATTTGATGAGTTGATATGATCTAATAGCTGAAAAATAGGCCACACGGCCACACCTGATCATGACTATATTTATATAACACTTTGTACTGTTCACATTCTAAAAGGAAAAGTATTGCAAACAAATTTGATGGAGAGAGCAGTTGTTTGCATATTACAACACATGAAAATAAAATTTGTATACTTAGAAATTACACAAAAAAAAAAAAAAACCTATTATCATAATATTAATCACATTCAGAAATTGAATTAACTTTTAGTCTAAAATAAATTTTTACCATATAGGATTTAAAAAGTTAGAAGATATGCCAATTAAACTAAGAATATACTTTAACTCTGTTCCCCAAAATGTTGAACCTCCAACCTCAAAGGACCCTACATTCCGACCCTCTGCATTATTATAATATGCATATATATATATATATATATATATATATATATATATATATATATATATATATATATATATATTGAATACTACTAACTCTATTACAATGCAGTATTTGTTCATAACTACTTTCTCAATTTATTGAGCCTCAGTGGAGGCAATACTGATTCTTGTGCTTCAATAGGTTGAGAAAGTAGTTATGAACAGATACTGCATTGTAATAGAGTCAGTAGTATTCAAAATATTATATATATATATATATATATATATATATATATATATATATATATATGCTCTGGTGAAAACGGGAGCCCAGGCGAGAACTAAGAACTATTTACAGTCGTCTACGTGTCCAGATTCTACGAATCACATGTAATTTTAAAAAGCGATGCGGTGGCATTGTTGTAAATAATTCACTTTTGTTCAAATAAAATGTGTTAAAAGTGCAAGTAGCTAATGCAAGTTTGCAAGTAAAAAGTGCAAGTGAAATCACTTACCAGTGCAACTATTTTCACTAAATAGTGCAAGTAATTTACCTTGTTAATATTTGTACACCTAATGATAAAGTCATTAACATAAGTGCACTTAATGATAACGTTTGGTGCAACTAATGATAACGTTAGGTGCACTTAATATTGATACTCAGTGTACATTATTTGTTGCACTTGTAATACATTTTACTTGTACTTAGGTGCACGATATAAAACTGTTTCTTGCACTTTTAACATAATTTACTTTCACTTTGATGCTCAATTATTTACGAAAATGTCACCACATTTTTTTTAAATCAGTGTTTCTGATCTGTGAGATGATACACAGATATAAGAAATATTTGTTGACAACTAGCATTCAAGCATTCAAAAGCTCATATTCAGCATTTCAATCTATGTGTTGAAACTATTATTTTCTACCCTGTGCAGATAGAGGAAGAGTATTGGGATTTTCCTATAAAAATTAAACCTGATCAAAAGTGTGAGCTTTGACACTTGATTTGTTCTATTCACTGTAATTGTAGAGTGTGAACTAATTATAGTGAATTTCTTTCTGGACCACTATAAATTTCTTGTGTCTTTACTTTTTGCACATTTTACTAGCAAAACGACTAGCCAAGGTTAACGGATTATTATATTTGTATATGTGGATGAGCTTATTATTATTATTATTATTTATATATATGTTGATTAATAAATTATAATATAATAAATTTATCATTCTTGTTGAGTACTTGAGTATAAGTCTTCTGAAATCCTTCTTGTAGAACTGATTGGATGGTATATATGTATTATAGTTGCAAAACATATTTTGAATATTAAAGTATTCCCTCTGTCTCTAATTGCTTGTCTCATTTACTTTTTACATGGTTTTTAATACAACATAACATATGTTACTAACTTTCTAATTTTGCCTCTCAAAAGTAGGTGTTATTTGTACAAAGTACAATTGTACTTGCCTCATTAATTTTCTAGAAATTTGAAACGTCAAAAGGTAAATTAGAAAATGTAGAATGATAGTTATGTTACGTTCAATTTTAGAAAGATGACACTATTTTGTGAAAAATTAAAAAGGAAAGTAAGACATATAAAATGGGACGGAGGGAGTATATATATGTTTGTTCCGCACTATTAATTCAGTAGTTGATCTTTATTCCTTTATGTTCTCTCCTTTACTGTTGTTACTTCAGTATTAGAATTGGGGGTGTTACATTAGCTGACATAGACCCACAAATAGGTAAATCAGCCTAGGTTGTCCATAACTGATTGGCTCAAACCAAGATGGTTTGAATTCGAAATTGTGACTTTATGGTTACAAGTTTGTATCCTTAGCCATCTTGATTGGGGTTACCTCCAATAAAATTATCTTTTTGTTTTGGTGAGAGTATAATCAATAAAACCTCCTTATTGGTTGATCAATCTCGATCTTTCTGTGTTATGTTTTGACATCATAAAAAATGGAGACATAATATAATTTAGTACCAAATTTGCATCACCAAGTAGATTATTGATTAGCTAGAGATTCAATTCCAAACAACCCACAAACTCAAGACAGAAAACATTCCAAACAACACAAGCATAGAGAATAAGTAATAATGTTGAAATCCGGCGCGCGGAGCTCAACTCTCAAATCCCTAATAATATGAACCATTATTAGAGCCTCGATGCTTGGTAGCCACCATAGCCAGCAATGTCAAGGACAAATCGAAACTTGACGTCATTCTTTGCAAGCCTATCAAAGGCTTCATTTATTTTCTTAATAGGTACAATCTCTATGTCAGGCAACACCTCATATTTCCCACAGAACTCCATCATCTCTTCAATTTCTTCCACACTTCCAATTATGCTTCCCTTTATTGTTCTCTTGCCTGTGAAGTAAACAAAGAATTTAAAAAATTAGTTTTTTTTTTTTTTTTTGTGTGTGTGTAATAATTAATGTTTAACAAAGCATCAAGTGTATGTACAGATCTAAATTCAATAATTTCCATAAGGTACATGAACTGGTAAACCCGACCCACATAAGTTAATAGCGAATTCACATAATAATCAAACACAAAACAAAAACGTACAAATACAATAATGGCATGTAAGATATAAGAAGTGATATTTTGCAACAAAATGTCAAAGAAACTATATATAACTCCTCTAATTCAAACAAAACAAGCTAAGGAGAAAATTTTGAATAAAAACAATAGAAAGATATGATAATTGGAAAACGAAGAATGTTACCATATATCAAAGGTGTTGAAGGGAAATCGATTGGTTTAGATGGTTCACCAACAATAGCCAAGGTGCCATCTACTTTCAATAGCTCAATGTAAGGTCCAATAGAGTGGTTTGCAGATACAGTGTCCAAAATGAAGTCTAGACTTCTTCTATTCCCCTGCAAAATTTTAAAATAACTTAATATGTAATATAATGAGCCAAAAGATATATGCAAATAAAACTTAAAAAAGACTAAATTGATTAGACAACATATTGTTCTTGAATCTACCTTAGAATATGGATCTTATATTGATCTCTATAACCTAACATAGGCAAGATAGTTATTACTACATACTTCCAATGGTTTGATTGAAAGTAGATACCAATTCAATTATCCCTAAGAAGTAAATCTTGTATTATTAGATTGTTGTTGTTTTTTTTTTTTTTTTTTTTTTTGAAAGATGATAGTTTTTTAGTTAAAATGTAATAAACACAATAATATGCTAACTGATATTTACTTCTGACGGGCTCCAAGTAACACATGGACCATGGACCATAGTATCCTCTGATATCAAATTAAAGTATATATATGTTTCATCTCAACTAAAAAACTAAGTCAATCGTAGGCCTACACATTTATATTTATATATATATATATATATATATATATATGTTGAACAAAATTTACTATATAAATATGGCATAAGCATGCACCTGCATTTTTGTTGGGTCAGTGCTCAATATAAAATCATCTGCTCCCAATCTTTGAATTGCCAATTCTTTCTTAGAAGGAGAGGTACTAATGACAGTGACCTGGTGCCCAAAAGCCTTGCCAAATTTGACAGCCATGTGACCTAAACCACCTAAACCTATCACTCCAATTCTTTTCCCAGGGTAGTCAAATATGTTGCTATTTTTCATAGCACAGTACACCGTTATCCCTGCTCCTAGCAACGGTGCTGTTCTCTCAAGTGGCAGCTTCTCTGGTATGTGCACACAATACCTGCATTATTACACAAATATTTAATTAAATTAATTAAATAAAGATCAAGTTGCAAAGTTCTTGTGATATATAACCCTTAAACTGATAATTTTAAACTTTGTATATAATCTTGCCACGCCTAATTTTGTTTTTACATGGATGACCAAAATATGTGAAATTTAAGACAGAATTAATAACTATAGTAACATTATCGAGACACCAAAATATCCACTATAGTGCCCAATTTATGGTGATATTTGTAACATATAATAGGACTGGAGTTACATGCAATTGTTATACCATGGACATGGGTCCACATTAAATATATTGTGGATTCTAGTTCAAAAATTATGTGTCTATAAACTACAGTTAACATATTATATGCTTTCAATTAATAAATTATGTACATGTAAATAAATTCAAATCACATAATATAATATGTTAACTATTAACACATAATATGTGTCTCGAGAGGTTATTATCAAAAAAAAATAAAAATTAACACATAATATGTTTAGAAAGTATGTCTGTAATTAGTATATTATTATGTGCATTCAATTTATTTACCAGCATTAATTGCAGTTACATAATATATATATTAACTTCAGACACATAATGTGAATGTTATTTTGGATTAGGATTCACAATACAAAGTGAACCCTGGTACATGGTATAATTTGCTAGTTACATCTTAGAGCAACCACAATAGTATTTTTTGCTCAGTTTTTTTAGAAAGAAAAAACTAGGAATTGGTTTTTATCTAATGGGAAAGGGAGAGTTTTTTGCTAGATTTTTTCCGGTGAATATGGTTTTTGGGTGGGGTCCACTTTTCGGAGGAATGGGGAAAATTTGCGCAGATTGTTGTGCGTGTGCAACAATCTGTGCACCCATAAGGCGCATGCACGCGCCTTTGGGCGAGTAATGCTTTTATTTTTTTCTGTTAGAATTTATTGTTTCCTTTTTTTCCCTTTTCACTTGCTTCTCTCTCCTACGTACCTGTCCTTCAAAAAATCCACAAAAATCTACAACTATCGAGATTGCTCTTAGTACTATCTTACCAATTGTGCATTTTACCCAAACAACAAATATGAATTTTCCTAAGACATGAAAACCTCTTTCAAATTGTTATAATTATATTTCATGATTTTACCTATGATCTGCTACAATCATTTTGGAGTAACCTCCGTACGTGACAGTACCATCTGAAGCAACACTATTGTAAACGGGGCGCATTTGGTCGCAGTAGTTCTCTCTTGAGGTATTGCAGAGCTCACAGTCCAAACATGAAGAAAATACATAACCTAAACCAACCCTATCCCCAATCTTGAAATTGCTCACATTGCTTCCTGTCTTTGTTATAATCCCTACAATTTCGTACCTGAAATTAAGAACAAAATAATTTAATTAATGCAAAGTATATATTATGATAGGGCAAAAGCATTTTTAGTCAAGTTATTATTTGTAAATCTAATCTTTTTTCTTGGGTGTATACTAGATAAATACGCTCCTAAGTGATTAAATTGTAATAAGAAGACCCTATGCAAGATGTTCGATCAAAATGACGTTGACAATAATCAAACTCATATATACATGACTTTCAGTTAAAAGAATCATTCTCCATCCACTTGGCCCTATTTCGGGGCATAAGACCAATTATGCAACGATACTCGTTGTAAATCAAATCTTTTAATTTTATTATACGCTATTATATATCAGTGTTACTTTCAATTACTGTATTACTTAAATTTCACTATTTTGGTCCTTTTGTTAATTTCGTTTTAAATTTCACTTGTATTCTAGTTCCTTATATTAGCTTTACTTTTCATTTTTAGACACATATATTAGATTTTTCAGTTATACTCAAAAAAAAATATAGATAATCGAAACACGTGCAAAATTTATGGCAAAACTAACAATTACATCTGATGACATGGAGATCAAAATAGTCACTTTATAGGATTTGATAGTTAAATATCACATTTATAACACTATACAACATAACATAACAGAGGGACTGCACTACAAATCATGACTATTTTAAAACAAAAATTGAAATTTTTTCCCTAATTATGATATTTCTCCTGACCTATATTATGGAAAAAAATATCGGGGTATTTAATAAATATATTTTAGCTGATTGGGTTAGTGAGTTTGACTAGTTGATAACATTAGCTGATCGGAGAAAAGTGTTTGGTAAATTAATTATTAGTTGATAATTGATTACAAGCGAAATAACTTTCTCAAAAAGCTTATTAAAAAATTGCTTTGAACAACTTTTGAATTTTAGCATTTTAGAGCAATAAACTGTTACAAAAAGCTAATTAATCAAACACTAATATTGATTATTTAACCAAATCAAATAACTAATAGTAGTCAAATAAGTTAAAATTTACTGATAAACTAACAATGTTAGCAAACATGATCTCTAGTAATCAGTTTTTGTTTAGTATACTTATTATGAGATGTAATTACCCCGGAACAATAGGATACGTGGTGTTTTCCCAATCATTTTTGGCAAAATGAACATCAGTTCGGCACATTCCGCAATACATGATCTTGATAGTCACGTCGTTGACACCATTTTCCCTTGACATCCATTATTGAAGTAAAATAAGTTAGATGAAAGTATAAATCCACACTTCAATGGTGAAGACAATAATAATTTGATATGCTATATGATAGCATTGCATGGAATTTAAAATTATAAATTTTATAGATAAATAATATTACAGTTTAAGTTTTAAAAAAGAAAAAAAGAAATTAACAAATTAGTATATGGACTATAGTTCACAGAGTGCTGTGTGGATTATAAAAATATACATTATTTATGTACTGTATATACATTATATAAATAATATGCTTTTAATGTTCAAATAGGTTATTTTTCTTGAATACAAAGTACATTTTTAATATACTAAAAATAAATTATTTGTGTACTGAATGTACATTATTGGATAGTACACAAAATAATATATTTTTCAGTACTCAAATAATGTACTTTCAAATAATGCGTGTTATTAACACAAATAATGTACTTTTTATTTATGGTACACATAACAATAATGATTGTCACTTCTTACTCTTAACTTCTACTCATGGTTGCAGTAGGCACTAGGCGCTAGTTGGGCGGTAGACTTGCGCCTAGCACCTAAGCGGTCTAGGCGGTGACTAGGCGGTACCTAGGCGGTTCTAGACGACGACCTATAAAAACAAAAAATTAATTCATATGTGTGGGTGTATGTCATATATTATAATATATATATATATATATATATATATATATATATATATATAAAATATATCTCTTACTTCTCTTACTTATATAAATAAATAAATTTAAATATATATAAATATAATAATAAAATTAACAAGGTCGACTCGCTCGAGTTAACTCGGCTAACTATGCGAGTTAGGTGAGTTAACTCGGTCAAATTCAGCCGAGTCGGTCAGCAACTCGGCGCTAGGCGGACGCCTAGGGAGCAATTCGCCTCGGTCTAGGAGCGCCTAGGCAGGGTTTTTTGGAATAGTGCTTCTACTCCCTCTCACAAATCTTTGATTTAGACATTCTTTCTATGATTCACATGATGAAAATATCTTATTCTTGGTTACCATATCATGGAGCAAAAGTGAGAGAGTAGAATTTGGAGTAAATGTATTAGAACTCATATATTAGCTGTGGAAAACTATCAAGCATGGATGCCTTAGCTTACAGTATGCATATATGTAAAATCATAATGTACCTTCGCGTGAACATAAATGGCGTTAACTTTCCAGTAGCATCGCGAGCTGCCCAGCCTAGCACTCTCCGTGCATGATTGGTAGCTTCCGTAGCCATTACTTAGCGGGGGGAAGAACGTGGGAGAATGTGGGATAACTACTATAGTACGGGGAGATATGCTAAATGAGGGAGGGTTCCTTGGCTTTTTATAATGAATAGTGGGATGGATAACAAATTTTAATCAAATATTTTATCACATAATTAATTTGGATTGGAATCAATTTGTTCTAAAGAAGTTAATAAATATAAGACGAGTTAATTTTATTTTTTTATCCCAGATTTACACGCAAATTATATCGTGGACCGTGGTACCAAAACGACGTCGTTTTGATTAATGAAAACAGACGGATGAATTCGCGCCACTCACTTTCTTTTCATATATACTGCAGTTACATTTCAACACAACTTCAGTTACATTTCAACACAACTGCAGTTACGTTTTGATATAACTACAGTTTCATTCGATAATATAAAAACACAAAAGTGAAACTGTTATTCAGTATCTATTCATATACACTGCAGTTACATTTCAACACAACTACAGTTACATTTTGATATAACTACAGTTTCATTCGATAATATCAAACACAAATGTGAAACTGTTATTCAATATCTTTTCATATACACTGCAGTTACATTTTAACACAACTACAGTTACATTTTGATATAACTACAGTTTCATTCGATAATATCAAAACAAATGTAAGGCATTATCTTTTGGAATGAACTGTAGTGTCAATTACGGGGCTCCGTCTCCCACTTACTAAAACGACGTCGTTTTGGGACCGCGGTCCACAATGCATTGTGGACCGCGGTCCACGATATAAGAACTGAGATTTACAGGTTAGTTTATTTTTAATCATTTTTTATTTCAAAATATCGATGTTTGGTCTTAGTATTATTGTGACATGATCATTCTAGTCATCTGTCATCAAAGCCGTTTAAATGGCCTGGCATCCAATGACATTTCAATCTATTCAGTTCTAAGTGTCAATTCTTCTTCTTCTTTTTTTATTTCTTTCTTTTTTGGTCCTGGATTTATATCTGTACGCGGAATAAGAATGTTATTCCACAGAGAATGAATTAGGCAAGAAATAGAACAAAAATTTGTATTATATTGTTTGGTTCACTGAATGAATAAACTTTAGGAATGTTATTCTAGTGTTTTGTTGGTTTCAGGAATAGAAATGAAATATATTTTTAAAAGACATAAATATTCCTATACAAATTATTACTTCATCTGTCTCATTTTGCCTAACCTGTTTACTATTCATTGTCAAATCAACTATTTATTCATCGCTTATTTTCTTTAGTAATTTTTAATGTAGTTTCTAAATATATATGAATTTTATATACTAATACTAAACTTAATATTATGAAAAACTGAATTAAAAATAACATCAACAAAATGGGACGGAGAGAGAATTATAATAGTCATAATTATGATTATAGTAATATTATTATTATTACAAAAGAGTTTAAATAATATTATTCTATAACTAGTATTTTCGCTCGTGCGTTGCACGGAATAGATTTGCTATAATATTTTAAGAATATTTGGATCGATATAAAATTATATAAATTATAACATCAAATATTATATAGCGCAATTGATGAAATTTGTCGGACCGATTATGTTTTCTGATGTTTTCTACTTTTCCTTAAATTAGAGAAATTAATTGTCCAATTACCCGTGCGATCCACAAATAAATTTTTTATTATATATTTAAATAATAAAAATAAAGATAAAATTATAAAAAAAATTTAATATTGAACATGTACATTTATTTGATTATAAGATTTGTGCATATGAAAAAGTATTACTCAATTAATTGAATAATATATGACTTGTTTGTCTACAATTATCTTAAAAAGATCAATATGTAATATGACTTATGTAATTATATTATTACTAAATAAATATGGGAAAATTTAGAAATAATTTAATTATAATTATTATAAAAATAAATTCAAAGACCAATGTTTAGTTTAATTATCATAATAATTATTAGGCAATTATTAATAGTCAATTACACTAATATATGTGTAAGTATACTTTTATAACTTAAGTATATTCATGTTCACTGTATCGCATTGAGTTTTTTCTTCCTCCTCGATATTTGAATGAATTAATTGTAATTATTATAAATAATCTAACAACCCATGTTTAATTAATTCTTTTCAAGTTTAAATAATTTAAAGTTTTTAAAAGGAAAGTGTAATTAACTTTTTCAAAAGTTTTTTAAAATTAATTTCCAGTCAATTAGTAATGTCCTTTTCCTTTCCAATTTGCCTAATTTCCATTTCTTTTTTCGTTCGAATATCTTTTTATATTTTTAATCAATTAGTAAAATCAGTTTTCTTTTCAATTTTATCTTTGCTATTGTTTGGACGGGAATTTCACAAAGGATTATTTTATATTTATTATTAGTAGTATAGATATAGAAGTATAGATACGTATTTGAATTATTATTATTGGTGTAAATAATAATTAATAAATTATTTTTCTTATAAAATTAGGCCGAATTTGTTTTCATTATTCACAATTATAATGGTTTAATTATTCTCAGAATTTGGTAAATAAAATTTTGTTACCAATTAAACTTTATTAATTTTTTTACCAATTAATTAATAATATTAGTTTGTGCAGTATAGAACACATCCAGTATAGTACAAAATTTTAAGAAGAATTTACCAAATAGTTGATTGCTATCCACTCCTCCGGGAGCCTTTAACGATCCAAAATCTTTGAATTTGAACATGTGTTTGTAAATGAATGCAAGTTCCTTAAGGAAGATCATGAAATTTAAAAACCAAGCAAAAAGCTGAAAAAACTCAAAAAGAAAAAAAAGAAAAAAAAAAGCATCATACTAACAACATAAAAAATGCATAACAATAAATACAAAATAAAGCAATATGACCAAACATGACCATGATTTTATTTCTATTAAATAAAACAATATACAATTAAGCAATATTAAATAAAACAATATCTTGATCGCAACAACATAATTTGCAGATTTGAAAGTGGGGAGGTCTGGAATAATTGCACTGCGTTCTGCGTTTCTCTTTTAAAGTCCACAATATAGGATTAGGCGATCCAAAATCTTTGAATTTGAACATGTGCTTGTAAATGGATGCAAGTTCCCTAAGGAAGATCATGAAATTTAAAAAACCAAGCAAAAAGCTAAAATAACTCAAAAAAGAAGAAGCATCATACTAACAACATAAAAAATGCATAACAATAAATACAAAATAAAACATTGTAGAATTGTAGGATTAGATTAGGGATTTATATAAGGTTGTATCTTATTACGATAGAATTGTAGTAGGATAGGAATTGTGATACAATAGGAATTGTAATGTAGAATTGTACAACGAATAGGAATATAGGAAATAATCGCATCCTAAATATTGTAAGACTATTTTGAGCGGGAAGCTTAAAGTGAGGATTTTGTTTATATATATATAAAGATAAAGATTATAGATAGATTATAGATTATAGATAGATATAGATAGATATAGATTTTATTGTTGATTCTAATTGATGACTGCAGGTATACTAATACGAATGGAGGGAGTATTATAACAATGTACTAATCCTAATGTATAACAATGTTTTGATGCTATATGATTTCGTGTTTTAATATTATTGTACTTTTAATATTATTTTATTGTTTTAATTGTTTTAATGTACAATATTTTGGGCGGGAAATAGGATTTCGTTTTGGAGGATTTTGTTTTTTATATATATATATATATATATATATTAGTTAACAGCTACAATATTGTAAGAAAAAATCATGATGTGTAACTTGTTATCAAACAAAATATTCATATTCTAATTACACAAAATTTACATTCACTTCGTATGGAGTATTTGTTAAAATCTAGTTCTATTATATATATATATATATATAAGTTTAGAAAAATACCTTTCTGAGGAGTTTGAACCTGAAAGAAAGGTAAGTGTTGTATTGGTGATAAAGAAGCTAAGTGTTGTGATATGAAGGAAAAAAGGCTAAACAAATTTTAGATTTAATTTGGGGAGGGGGTGAGAGAGAGAGAGGGGGGGGAGGGGGGTAAAGTAGGAAATAACAAATTTAGGCATTTCTTGAAAACTCAAGAATAGCTTAATACTATGGAGGCCCTTGAAATTGCTATTCCCCTTGCAAGAGGAATATATAGCTCATTCCCGGGAACAATATTTTTGCGAACAAAAAATACTACCAAACTTGTTGTTAAGGTTTGCAATGAAGTAGACTTGTAGTATTTTCAGTTGTTTTTTATTTATTTATTTATTTATTTATTTTTTTAGGTTTTGTAGTAGATTTATGTATTGTTAACATTTCTTGCTTCATTATGCTATGAATGAAATATGAATTATTTATGTTATTAATGAATATATGATCGGTGTATATGATGAAGTAAAAGATGTAGAACTTTTGAATTGTTCTATTACCAAGAAGAGAAAAAGATGAGGGTTTTTAATGGTTAATAACGTCATTTTTAATGCCATTTAAATATATTGATTGACGGAGGACAAAAAATAGGTATACCACAATAATGTTATGAGTACTTATGACCAATGAGGATGTTCAATTTTAGAAAAAAAAAAAAGGGACTAGTATAAAAGTGAAATGTCACATATAAATCTAGAACCAAAAAAGGGAAAATGAATTAACTACACTTAGAATTGCATAGAACAAAATGCCCATGTGTATTTAACGTAATTTAATAGTGTAAATCACGGATACAATAATTGATTATTACTTACCAGAGAAAACATAATACTTACAAGGCAAAGTATAATACTAATCATGAAAACTGATTGGAGTATTATTTATAAGGGAATTGAAAAGTGTAATACTTATTATGAAAAATGTTATACCTTTGAAGAAAATTGTAATATTTTAAAATTAAAATATAATATTTAGAGGTTGAAGTGTTACTTATAAGGAAAACTATAATAGTTATATATGAAGAAAAGTGTAATACTCATGAAAAATTAGAACGCCTCATATAGATAATGTCCCATGAAAGTTCTCATAGGAGATTATGCCTATAGTTTTTAACACATTTTTTGTGACGAGAGAAACTCATAGCCACTATCTGATAGTGTATACTAGGTAAATTCCGCATTGTGATTGTAGTCAGTAAAAGACTATAAGGAGGTAAACCAGGTTACGTTGTTCATAACTGATTGATTGAAACTAAAAATGTTAATAAATTACTTCCACATGAAGTTGAACTTGGAATTACTAGACAACAATATTTTACTTGTATAGTTACAACTTATAAGGGTGTGTTTGGTTGGTGGGTTTAGGCATAAAGAATGGGTATGAAAGAGATTGATTGTGTTTGGTTGATAGGTTTTGTGAATGCTACTATGGGTTTGGAATAACCCATTAATGAGTAAACCCATACCCTTATTAAATAAGAGTTTCATCTCCCTTCCTCCTTTCTTCCCCAACTATTAACAATCATTCCCATTCCACCCAACTACCAAACATGCTAAATACTTTCACCAAAACTCATTATCATTACCAAATATTTAATACTCACTCCGATTCCGATTCCCATGTGTGAACCAAACGCACCCTAAGTATTGATTGGTTAAATAATTTTGACTTTAAAAGATATATACTTTCACTCTAAATTTCCCTAACAAGTTACACAATGAATTCTAAAATAATTTTTCGTGATGACACTTTAAAGACTTGAAATTAAAAACTAAAATAATTTTAAAATTAAAACGCCAAAAAGTGAAATATCTTTCATAAAATTGCTATTACTATTTTACGATTATTATTAAAAAAGAAAACGCCTAGTAGTGTTCACGTGACACTTCAGCTTTTAGAATTCATAGGCGGCTAGCTTTTTGTTTTTTGTTTGTTTTTGTTTTTGTTTTTTTTTTTTTTTAACCATTGGCGGCTAGCTTTAGTAGTCACGTGACACTTTAACTTTATTATTAACTTACCCCGTGTGATGTACAAAATGAATTTGTTATAATATATTAAGAATATTTGCATCGATATATAATTATATAAATTATAATATTTATATAACATCAAATATTATATAGTGCGCAATTAAAGATATATTTTGGATCGATTATGTTTTCTGATGTTATCATTATTTGAATTCCAGCAAATAATTCAGTGTTCTAAAATAAGTGTATAAATGCAATATGTAGATAATTTGCATTGCATTATATATCATTAATTTAATTATTTGTCGGTTAGTTATTGCAAGATCTTGAGGTACACTTATATTTTGATATTCAGTAAGTATAACTATATTAGAAAAAAAATTCACTTGGGAGTAATTGGATAATCAGTTGAGTGATTGTTGGCTGACCGTACGTAGAGCGAACGTTGATATTTTCTGGACAAATAACTGTTAGAAAAAGTAGCATAAAATGGCATTTTAGTGGCTATATTGTGTTACAAATATATGTGGGTCCACTTTCGATTTGGGTCGGGTCAAAGTGGATTCAAGTTCTTTGTAATTAGACGAAAAGATTGATATATTGTATACTCAAAACGGATAATGGGTGAATGAGAAATTGGTTCTCAAAGCTGACCAATTTGAATTAGAAAAATGGAGAGAAAGTTTTCAAGTAGCTTTTGTACCACATTGGTTTGGGAAGTGGGTTTGCATCACTACTTATACAAGATTCTTTCTAAGGATTATTGAATTGTATAGCATAAAGGCTTTGTTGTGCGCATGTGGGTGCAAATTAAATCCCAAAATGAACTTGAAAAGGCTTGACGAGAGATTATTTTTTTTATTTTATTAGGAATTGTATTACCTTATTTTATAACATTACACAAACCTTAATAGTATAGGAGTGTTTTGGGCAGGAAGTTAAAATCCTAGGAATTGTATTACCATATTTTATAACATTACACAAACCTTAATAGTATAGGAGTGTTTTGGGCCATTACATAAACCTTAATAGTATAGGAGTGTTTTGGGCAGGAAGTTAAAATTGAGGATTTTGTTTTTATTAATAGTATAGATTAGCTAATTAATTTGTAGATGAGTTTAATTATTTCATTCGTCTTAATTTTATTTTATCTGTCCAAAATAATGTCTTTTTTTTAATTGAATATAATTACTATTTTACATTTCTCAATTTACCATTTTAATTTTTTTAAATTTTTAGACAATTAATGAGATAAATACAATTATACTTTGTACAAATAACACCTACTTTTGAAGGGTAAAATTAAAAATTAATAATATTTGTTTGTTGCATTAAAAATTATGCAAAAAGTAAATGTGACAAAGAATTAGAGACGAAAGGAGTACATAGATTCTCAAATTTTACTTTCATTTTTACTTTTTGACATAATAAACATTGATATGTTATCTTCATTTTGAGGGTCACAATACAAATATTTAAAGTAAAAATTTGTGTGAGGAATAAAATGTGGGAATAGATTTTGGGAGTTCACGTAATTTTTTTTTTTAATATGGAATGGTTGGTTCGTTAGAAAATATTGATCAAGGAATTAGAATTATAAGAAGTGGAGGAAAATTTTTTCAAAAAAAAAAAAAAAAAGAAGTGGAGGAAAATTAATTTATACTTTGTTTGGTGTATGGAATTTTTTTTTTCAAATGAATTTGAATTACTGAAAATATGAAGAAAATGGTCATCTTAGGGTTTTTTTTATTTTTTTTTTCTGTAGCATTTGGGAATAAAGGTAAACCTAGTATGACCAAACTACCCTCATATGACTTGATTATTGTATTAAGTATAGTTTGGATATGGAAGTAATCAAATAATGATTATTTGAATATTGCTATATTATTTAATATATTTTAAATTTATAATATTTTAATATATAAATTATTATTATTTTGCCATGAGATCATGAGAGGTCATGAGATCGAGTTCCAGTGGAGACAATATTGACTCTTTGTGCTTTAACATGTTTAAAAAGTATAGATGAACAGATAATACACTGTAATAGGGTCAGTTGTATTAAAAATGTTATTATTTTCTATTTTCATAATTATTGTGTAAGGAAATATTGATATTTATACTCATTATTTCTTACCATTCAAACCTAACCAAATAATAGAATCAATATTCCTAGTAATTTATTTTCCCACTAACCAAACAATACAATTAATCTTCCAAGTAATTTTTTTTCAATGGAATTTAAATTTCATTCCTCATCAATTATTTTACATGAACCAAACGGACCATAATTTTTTAAAAAGATTTAAGTATTTTTACTTTATGATCTTTGTTTTCTATTTTTTGTTTTGTTTTTCATTTCTCCANATCTTTGTTTTCTATTTTTTGTTTTGTTTTTCATTTCTCCAATTTTCATATATATATATATATATATATATATATATATATATATATAGGGATGCACTCCCATGCGAACTGCCGCCCAGGTAAGAAATGAGAACGCTTCATAGCCGTCCACGTGTCCGGATCAACGAATCAGATGCAATTTAAAAAAAAATGACACGGTGGCATTTTCGTAAATAACTGGAACTTTAGTGCACCTAGTTTCACTTACAAGTGCACCTAGTTTCACTCACAAGTGCACCTAGTTTCACTTACAAGTGCACCTATTTTCGCACCTATTTTCACTAACAAGTGCAAGTAATTTACCTTATTAATATTCATGCACCTATTTTCGCAAATACTTTCACTTACAAATGCAAGTAATTTACCTTATTAATATTCATGCACCTATTTTCGCAAATACTTTCACTTACAAATGCAAGTAATTTACCTTGTTAATATTCATGCACCTAGGTGCAACCTAGGTGCACCTAGTTATAACATTAGGTGCATTTAGTATTGATGCTTACCGTACAATTCGCTTGCACCTGTAATACATTTTACTTGCATCTGCAATACATCTTACTTGCACTTGTGCAAAGTAATTTACTTTGTTAACATTCATGCACCTGGTTGCAACCTATGTGCACCTAGTTATAGCATTAGGTGCACCTATTTATAACATTAGGTGCACTTAGTATTGATGCTCATTGTACAATTTACTTGCACTTGTAGTACATTTTACTTGCACGTGTGCACCTATTTTCACTTGCAGGTGCAAGTAATTTACCTTGTTAACATTTATGCACCTGGGTGCACCTATGTGCACCTAGTTATAACATTAGGTGCACTTAGTATTGATGCTCATTGTACAATTTACTTGCACTTGTAGTACATTTTACTTGCACGTGTGCACCTATTTTCACTTGCAGGTGCAAGTAATTTACCTTGTTAACATTTATGCACCTGGGTGCACCTAGTTATAACATGATGTGCACCTAGTTATAACGTTAGGTGCAACTACATTCCGGACACGTGGCGCGCTGTGATTCGTCCGCATTTCTCTCCTGGGCGGCCAGTACGCATTTGAACGCGACCATATATATATATATATATATATATCAATATATATATATATATATATATATATATATATATATATATATATATATATATATATATATATATATATATATATATTGATAAGTGCAAAAGATGCTACACTTATAGGGTCGTTCTCGGGTCACATTGCACGTACTTGCTAGCTTTTGTGATTGATTTAAGCTTTAATTGCGTTAAAATGCTTGTTAGTGCCATTGGACCCTAGTCCGCACGTGTTTGATCATTTTGTAGGTAAAAACGTTGTGCAAAAAGGTGAAAAAGGCATGGATTTCAAAGAATGATTCACGAGTGAAGTTTGAAGCAAAGGAAGGGCCCGGACGCGCCTTGGACGCCCATCCGTCCAGGCGTCCACGTCCCAGATCATCAAGGTTCGAAGCAGCCCTTGCGGACGCATGGTGGACGCAGCCCGAACGCCCGCGTCCGAAAAATGGCGTGCAGAAGTTTGCGATGTCTGCTTAGGACGCGGGAAGGACGCGAACTGGACGCCCTGCGTCCGAAAATCACCTCTCTGAAGTTTGCGATGTCTGCTTAGGACGCACAGCGGACGCGAGCCGGACGCCCGCGTCCGATTCCGAGATCTCTTCGAAGTTTCGAAGCCGCGCACAGAATCCCGCTGGACGCGCAGCGGACGCGCGTCCACAGCATAACAATTTGGCGGTTTGGCGCGATTTAAATAGAGATTTGGGGCATTTTTCAGGGGGATCCCATTCATTTTTCCAGATTAGTCTAGTCTAAAATTTCTCTCTCTAGAATTAGGTTGAAATTCTCTCCCAATTCCACTTCAATTCCATTCACATTTCATTTCAAGTAGCTAGATTTGGAGAAGATTGTGGACGTCAACTTGCAATTGATCAAGATTTGTAGAAGAATTCCATTTACAATCAAGTAATCTTTCAATTTCTTCTCTTGTTCTTCAATTTTGAGTTGTGATTTGCTTTGTTGATTTGAATTGTGCTTTGAGTTGTGTTTAGATCTCAATCCTTATAGCTTAGATTTGTTTAATTGCTTTGATGATGATTAGTTTAGAGATGTGTGGCTAGTTACCTAGTGGATTAGGACTAGTTGAACATGCATGTTGTTCTTGAGCTCTCATGTCATATATCTATGGTAGAATGATGCTTTTTGGATATCTTGATAGCGGTTTGGGATGTTTGTGTGATCTCTACTCCGATTAGGCCAATCGGACTTGAGAGTTAGTGTAGCAAGCTTTCACCTATGAGAATAGGGAATGCTTGAGAACTCACCAACCTCTTTTCCTTCTCACCTTTGAGAAAAGGGAGTAGGAAGGCAAGAGGCACATAACGTGTTTGTCATAATGCCTCTTCTAGCCTAAGGTTCACAAGGATGACTTTATGGTCTAAGAAGTGAGTCCATTGACCACGAGAGTGGCGGTGGTGTGAGTGACCTTGTCTCATGTGAGTCCTTTGAGCGTTTTCAAACCCCTAGTACCTTAGAAAATCAAGAGTTGCATGTATGCTAGACTAGTCCGAATCCTCCCTTCCAATACTTGCTTACAACACCTTTCGTCTTAGTGTTCGATATATCCTTAGAATGACCTATACAACCCTTGCGTTAGGACTAGCTTTTGAAACATAGGAACTCTTGTGTCTAATTCCTTGTCTACCAAACCCTTTATACCATTCCTTGAGACGATACTCGGGAACTTCTTCCCGTTTTATTCACCTACACTCTTTCCACCTCCCGCTAAAATACAACTCATCATATATATATATATATATATATATATATATATATATATATATATATATATATATATATATATNTATATATATATATATATATATATATATATATATATATATATATATATATATATATATATATATATATATATATATATATATATATATATATATATATATAAATTAAATAAATAAATTAGGCTAAGTCAAACCCTAAGTCAGTAAGTCTTCGTTCGTCACTTCGTCCGTTCCTCTATGGCTCTCTTCAGACCGCACGCAGCCACACACTTCACGCTTCTCCTCTTCGTCTCCGCCACCGGCCACGTCTCCGGCTGACCATCGCTGACCGCTGTCACGCCGCACCGCCGTTGAACACCGGCCATTGATAGATGACTGGGTAATCTTTTCCTTAGTTTTTTTGTAGTTTATAATTTATATTCTATACTATCCTATAGCTTGACTTAGGCCTTAGGGTTCTTGAATTTAGGGTCTGAATGTATGATTATGATATTTGAATTCTTCATTTAGGTTTTCTTAATCGTTCTTGATCTAGGTTTTTTAATTTTTTTTTCATCTTGATTTAGGGGGTGTTTGGCAAACGGCTGATAGCTTATAGCTGATAGCTGGTTGGTTTAGCTAGTAGTTGAAGGCTGATTGCGTTAACTGGTTTGACCAGCTGGTCGTATTAGCTGGTTATAAAAAACTGTTTGGTAAATTAGCTGTTTACTAGTAGCTGATTGAATGTAAAATGACATTTAAGGATATGAGTGTATTGTATAATTTCGACCTTTAAATATAACAAGAAGATAAACTCTTATTAATAAATAATTATAAAATTTGGATATTATCTATACTTTTTTAAGGACATAAGTTAATTATTTTTGTTTATTTAACTCTTATTAAATTATATTGAGTATTCTAAAACAATTTTTATTACGTATTTATTTTCTATTATTATTATTATTATTAAAAATGACAAACTCATCACCCGTTTATGTTTATTATTATTATTATTATTATTATTATTATTATTATTATAAAATAACAAACATACCACCTATTTAAAAGTAAATCCCATTGATTTCAAAGGATAAAATAGTCAATATACACATGATTCCCAATAAGCTGATACAAAAAGCTACATTCATTAGCTTTTCAATTTTCAGCTTATTGGCTCAATAAGCTAAGACCAATAAGCCATTTACCAAACACTTCAAAATAGCTTATTGGTTGGTCAAAAAGCTAAACTTAGTCAAATAAGCTAAAATTTGGCTTATAAGCCAATAACCAAACACCCCCTTAGTGTTCTTAAATTTGAGGTATAATATTTGCCTATTTGGGTTCTTCATTTTAGGGTTCTTAATATGAAATTCTGAAGTGAAATTTTTCTAGTAAACTAGAATCGAATTCCAGTTCACTGGAATTCGATTCTAGTGACTGGAATTAATTCCAAAGCAATTCCAGCATTCCAGTTCATTGGAATTTTATTCTAAAACGCAATTTCAGTAGTTTCATTGCTGTTTTAATTTATAAATTTTCAATAACTTTTTTTTTTATCAAATATTAACTATATAGATGGATGGTTCTTCATCTTGTATTCAAGACACTCCAAGTCCAAATGAGTCAATTGAACCATCGATCGGGCAAAAAAGGAAACGTTCAAAAAGTGAACTTCCACCAAAACCAACTGCTCTAAGGTTTGAGGTATGGAATTACTTTACTAGATTGGATGACAACAAGGATAAGTATAAATGTAATTATTGTGATAAAGAGTTTAAGTGTCCAACAACTAGTGGCACTAGTAGCTTTAAAACACATAATCAAAGATGTAGTGCATTTAAGGACCATCTTGATAGTGCAACTCAAAAAAATCTAACAGTACATGAAAGTGCAAATGTTGTTAAAGGTGGTAGTAATAATCTTGTGGCGATTGGGTTTAATCAAGAAGCTTGTAGAAGGGCAACTGTTAAGATGATTATTTTGGATGAATTGCCTTTTTATTTTGTGGATGGAGATGGATTTAAACAATTTTGTAGTGTTGTTTGTCCAAGATTTATTATCCCTTCAAGAAGAACAATCACAAGAGATGTAGTTGAATTGTATATGAAAGAAAAAGCTTTACTGAAGAGCATGATTAGTGCTAGAGTTTGTTTAACTACTGATATATGGACTGCAAGTACTACTACTGTCAGTTATATGGTTATCACTGCTCATTATATTGATCTGAACTTGCAATTGCATAGAAAAATTATCAGTTTAAAACCAATTTCTGATTATAAAGGTGAAACAATTGCAAGAGAACTTGATAGTTGTTTGATTGATTGGGGTATCAACAAAGTTTCTACTATCACAGTTGATAATGCATCTGCCAATGATAGTGTAATTAGGCTTTTGAAAGTTAAATTGAAGGGGTGGAGAGAGGATCCATTGGCGCCTTTTCTCTTTGTTTTTCGTCTGGTCTCCGTTGGTTCTAGTCGTTCTTCGCCGCCCTTCCAACGTTTCTCCTCCCTCACCAACCGTCTATTTCCTTCTTTTTCAAGTAGGCCATCAACTTCTCTCTCCTCTTTTACACATGGCTTCCTCTTCTCGCACTCGTGCCGGGGTTACTCATAACCCCTCAACTTTCTACTTCTGAGACGGTTGCTCCAGCCAGCGCCCCTTATGCTAATCCCCTGAACCCAGCTCCGACCGACGCCGGTACATCTTCACAAACCAGCCTTGCTCGAGCTCAAGGTCGATCTGAGTCCTTAGACCCCCCCCCCCGCGTTGACTAAAACTCCACTTTTTCTGCCGAAGGGCTCAATCTCATGAGGTCGCTGTTGGAGCCCTCGGTTGCCATTTTGGCCGCTAGCGATAGATACATCACTAACTCGCCTCACAATGGTTTTATCGGGATTCATTATAGGTTGGTCTGCTATGGATCCCGAGTTCCCCTTCATCCCTTCATGTTCACCTTTTTTCGCTATTTCAGAATTCGCCTTAGGCAACTAGTCCTCAACTCTCATTGTTTCCTTACATGTTTCTTAACCGTGTGTGACACACTCGGTCTTCCTCCCACTGTTTTTATTTTCAACCAACTTTTCCGAGTCTCGAAGTTAGGTAATCGTGCCCTGGGATTCGTTCAGATTTCCCAATGGAGAGGCTGTCGTATATTGACCGGTCTGTCCGACTCCTTGAAAAAGTAGAATAGGGAGTTTTTTTTTTGTTCATCCTACCCTTCCCCTTGACGCCTTCCACTTTCCTACCATCTGGATTTTTTCTTTCTTCCGCGTGACCAAGAGGCGCCTTGCGATGCGGAGACAGCCGAGCGTGTGGCCATGCTGAAGGGCATGTATTCGGTCCCAGCCAAACTTTGGTCTCGTCTGAAGGCACTCAATCGCGCCGGCTTGTTACTTGAGGGGGCGGCTACCATAGGTTGCCTGCCTGATCATATATTATTTTATCCAAATACTTTTCCTGATCATATACTCCTCTAGGGAACGACGACTCTGAGAACTCTTCCGAGGAAGCCGCTGCGGAAGTAGAAGCCAATGCGAAAGTTGGTGACGAGGACCAAGACGCCCCTGTTGAAATCTCCTTTTCTTCTTCCTCTGACTCCCAAGACTCGTTCGATGAGATGGCCGATCGCCGCGCAAGCCACCAAGCTCGTCTCAAATCCTGAACTTCTGCTGCTGACATGGGCAAAGCCCCAACCTCCACCTCCACTGCTCCAAATCCGTCTCTGACGGCTCCCCGACCTCCAGCCCCTTTGATTATTGGGGCAAGCCCAACTGCCGCCGTCACTTCCTCTCCAAATCAACAACCTCGCCGGCAGACCATCGGCTCCAAACGGCCTTCTGACTTGGCCACCGCCACCACCTCCAAAAAGATCAAGCTTAGCCTGGAGGCCTCTTCTGACGACGGTGTCGTCAAAGGGAAGTTTCCCATGTTCAACTTGTTAGAGCATGTGATCTTCCCTAAGGACCAGAAGTCGTTAGAGGATGCTAACCCTATCTAGGTTCTCCAGTCAACTACGTTTCACAGCTATTAGGTAATTATCTTTTTTCCATTAACACTCTTCCTTCGCTTATTTAGTCTAACTTTGTTACCTTTCCAGGCACAAATGGCTCATGCCGAGCTTCGCGGCAGGGTTAATCCACTAATGGTAGACTCGGAGCCCCTCAGGTCGATCAAGGCTATTCATGCTAAGCCGACCGACTCATTTTGACGGTCCGTCGATCTCCATTAATTAGGTCTGATCTTACTGTCTTAAGTCACCCCATGTCGACCGCCTTCTCCTTTTGATTATTTAACTTCTACTCACCCATCAAAGTATATTGTATGTAGTCTAGAAGGGTTTAAGAATCTTGGGTTAGATACTCCTACAGTAGTTACAATGGAGGATATTAGTTGTCCTTATAAGAAGAAGTGTATGATTTCGAATAAGGTATGGTGTAAGGCTAGGGTACGGTGATGCTGATGTAGAACAATAACGATGGAAAACAGAGAAGTTCTTCAAATAAAAAACTGATTACATAACACTCCAAAAGATTCAAATTTACCAACTGATTGCTATTCTCACACATAGCATGATTTAAATAGGAGACCAAAGGAAAAGAAAATATTAGAAGCATGAAATGAAAGCAATGGGAAAGACAAAAAAAAAAAAGTTAAGGAGACTGCATATATTAAGGATAATAAAGACTCTGGGATGCTAAGCCGCCATACTGAGAAAACTCTTCCACTTCATGCATGTTGATAATTATTCCTGCTTTAAATGCTTTTCACCGTTTCACGTACTCCATCATTCTCCCTTGCCTGAAAATGACTCACATTCCAGTCACCGGAATACAATGGACGTTTATTACGAAAATATTTGTAGATATCGACAACATGGAAGGTTTTTGAAATATTCCACCCATCTGGAAGATCAATCACATTAGCAATTTAGCATTGTTATTTATTTTCTTGATTACTCTGAAAGGTCCATACTTCTTTGGGCTGAGCTTATGAATAGACATTGATTACTTTCTGGACGTTAGTAAGCATACTTCTTGATTACTTTCTGGACGTTAGTAATATGCTAAGCATATTTTTCTGCCGCCGAAGAACCTGAATTCAATCTTGGCAGGTAGAGTAGTAAATCGATTGCATGCATAGGTTGCTTTCGTCTAGACCACTGAGAATGGTGATCGACCTATGGATGAATAGACATTGTTATTGTATGCAAACTCAGCCTATATGCCAGCACAAAATCCCACTATTTCACGTGTTCTCCACAAACACATTTTATTATTAAGTTTCCTTGATTGCGATTCGTCACCTCAGTTTGCCCGTCTGTTCGAGGATGAACTAAGCTACTAAACTTTAAACTAGCATCGAAGTGTCTCCATAGTGTGCTCACGCATATATTTATTAATCTTGTCTGGAGCATGTGAGTGCACTACTGTACACCTGCATAACAATTCAAAAAGCATATTATATATGAATGTTCTTTCTAGGAAAAGCCAAAAGAGTCCTATTCATATACAAGTTGTAATAGTTATATTCTGCAGATTAAATAATTGATATATATATTTTTTAGTTTATTAATCTTATCTGGAGCATGTGAGTACACCGGCCAGGCGGCCAGCATACCAATTAAAAAACAATTTAATAATAGTAAACAGAGATCGTGAAGAAAGCATGCCCTCTATAGGAAAAGACAAAACAGTCCTATTCATATATACTAAACAAGCAGGAAAAGTTATATATTATAATGCATAAGTTTCAAATAGATTACTGCTGATTTATATAATTCATATATATTTTGTAATTTTATTAATCTTATCTGGAGCATGTGAGGTAAACATGCATACCAAAAAACATAGTACGTACATCAGCTAATTAAGGATAGTAATCAGACAGTTTTAAAAATGCATGTTCTTTCCAGGAAAAGCCAAAAGAATCCTATTCATATACAAGTTGTTACTCTGCAAATCTCTGATAACGTACATAAATAAACCAAAAGTTAATTCCAACCATGGTACTTCGACTATGTTGATTTTTCAAAATTAGTCCCTGACTTTTAATTAGTCCCTGACGAAAGGACCAACATTGGAAAGAATTTGAAAGTCAAGGGACTTAAATTGTCCAAATTAAAAGTCGGGGACTAATTTGAAAAATCAACATAGCCGGAGGACCATTGCTGGAATTAACTCAATAAACCAAGAAGTAGGCTCTGCCAATAAAATAAATCATAAAGATATATTAAAATTGGAAAAATAAATGTCTTGTTGGGCAGGACCGGTAAAGGGGTCATATCTAGAACCCGGTGGCTGGAGATTGTTGGGCAAAGGCAGGTAAAGTTTCCAAGGGCCAAGTCCAACACCCAGCCTGTCTCGAATAATGTGATGGAAGTTTATAAGTAAGGAAATAGTTGAGCTTACGCTACTAGCTATAGCTTTTAGCGTGGGTGGTAAGCACTTGATTGTACAAGTGGTATCAGAGTCAGATCACGCGTTCGAGACATGAGAGGTAAGCGCTTGATCTTAACATGTCTTTTGTTAAATAAAATACAAAACCAATCGAATAAATTAATGGTGTGTTTGGTTGGCAGGTTTAGCTATAAGGAATGCGTATCAAAGTCATTGTTATTATTTGGTTGATAGATTTTTAGAACAGTACTATGAGTTTTGATTACCCTTTAATTGCAAAATCGATTCCCTAATAAAATAAGGGTGTATTTGGTTCGCACATGAGAATCGAAATCGATATGGGTATCAAATACTTGATAAGCAGGGCTGGATTTAGGCTGTGCAAGTTGGGCTACAGCACAGGGCCCCAAAATTTTGGGGGCCCCTAGTCCAGCTTTGGGCCCATTAGGTAATATATGTATCTGTAGTTATTTTGGCCCAAAATTAAGACTGTATTATACGAAAAAATAAAAAATAAATAAATAAGACTGTAATATTCACGGATTTCACGCTTCGTCTTTAGTCCCGCTGCAGTGTCTGTATCGCTTTTGTTTCTTCGAGGTGAGGCGAAGATACGAGGAGTCACGCTGTCGCTAGGGGTGAGCAAAAAAACCGGACCGACCGAAAATCCGACGACCGAAAACCGAACCGACCGAATATTTCGATTTTCGGTTCGGTTTCGGCTATTAAGGTCAAAAAAATTCGGTTATTTCAGTTTTTCGGTCAGTTATCGGTTTTTCAAGAGAAAACCGAAAACCGACCGAAAAACCGAAGATTAATCTAATGTAAAAAAAAAAAATCTAACCCCATCCCATTTACATTTATAAGTCCATAGTCTATCACATTAATTATAATTACTTTATTTTACTAATATTATTTTAAAAATATTATAGTTTCATAATTCATAATCATATATATGTACCTACGAATATATATGTATACTGACATAATGTATGTGGTGTTATATATATAATATATATATATATTTAATATAATGTACATATATATGTATACTGACATAGTGTATGTAGTGTTATATATATATAATATAATGTGCATATTATATTGAATATATATGTACAGTATGTCAGTATACATATATATATATTCAATATATGTACAGTGTATATATATATAAAACATACTGTACATATTTCCATATATGAGTACACTAATCCTAACCATTAAATGTATATAGATTCATATAAGTTACGATTGCACGACATTTGTTAATCATATAATGTATATAGTTAATTTATATCTCACTAAACTACTATTGTACTTGAGGACATTAATTTTAATTGACTATAAATACTAAGTTATTATTTTTTTTCCCTTAATAATGTAGTCTTTTAACATTAATCAAATAAATAAAATAAATTTAGCTATTTTACTAAAAAAATTCGGTTATATTTAACCGACCGAAAACCGTCGGTTTCGGTTATATCGGTTATGAATGTTGGTCGGTCGGTTTTCGGTCGGTTATGAAGGTTCGGTTAAAATTTCGGTTATTTCGGTTATTAACCGAAAACCGACCGAAACCGACCGATGCTCACCCCTAGCTGTCGCGGAAGGCTGGGAGCGACCGGCGTGCGTGAAGCGACGGCGACGGAGAGAGTTAGAGCTGCGAGGAAGGTCAGGAAGCCGACGGCCACAGCGGAGAGACGAGGAGTCGCGGAAGGCCGGGAGCGACTGGCATGCTTTTAGCGACGGCGACGGAGAGAATCAGATCTGCGAGCCTGCGAGAGTGCGAAGAGTCCAACGACCACAGCCCACAGCGGAGATGATTGAACAGTTCATCAATTTCGTCATTCGCCCACCCAGGTGTCTTTGCATTTCTTTCCCTATATATAATTATGACTCTTTTGCTTAGCATCATTTTATTTACACTACTTACATATGTTGGCTGTGGTTAGCTATTATAGGTTTCTAGCTATTGGATGTTGCACTAGCTAGCATCTTAGAAGTATGGTTCAAAGCTTACTCTGTACCCTCAAAAGGGGGAAAACTAAAGTAGGGATGGTTCAAAAGCAAATAGAAGAGGCTGCAAAAAATGGATGTCTTTTTGTGCTGAACTTGTTGACAGGGCACTGAACTTGAAATTTAGGCACAACTCTTCTCGCACGCATTTTCTGATATATATTGTTTTGTTTTCTAGCTTATACTTCTACTTAAGTCCTGTAGCAGTTAGTAAATTCATTTTTCTTGCTTGAATATGTTTTCTAGCTTATACTTTAGTTATGCATCTGCTTTTTTGCATTTTCTCTTTGTAATTTTTCTTCTTTTCACAGATTATTTATACTTTGATAGGGCCCAATTTATTTACCAGCACAGGACCACCCAAATCAAAAAACCAGCCCTGTTGGTAAGGGTAATGGATTTTGGTGAATGTGTTTTGCATGTTTAGTAGTAAGGTGAAATGAGATAGTTGGGGAAGAAAGGAGGAAGGGGAATGAAACTCTTATGGGCTGTTTGGTTCACGGAATAGGTAGGGAATGGCATAGCATTCCCAGTAATAACCTATTCCGTTGTTTGGTTCGCATTTGTATTCCCAGAGGAACATTATTCCTGGGAATGAGCTTTGTTTGGTTCGCATTTGTATTCCCAGAGGAACATTATTCCTGGGAATGAGCTATTACCCTAGGAACATTATTCCTGGGAATGAGCTATTACCCTTGCAAGGGTAATAGCTATTAACAGGGCCCCCCTGGTATTAACCTATTCCTGACCTTTCAGGAATAGGTATTTTATTATAATTTCTTTTTTACCCTTTTTTTAAACCTAAAATTTAATTGAATTCTTCTAAGGTATTTTTTTGAATTTTTATTTTAATTATATAATAATAATTATCGCGGCTGCAGCATGGTGTCGCAGCCACGCATATATATATATATATATATATATGCTATATTATTTATATAAAAAAATTTATAACTAAGAGCAATTAAAGCGAGCTTTTGGCTCTTTAAGGCATCATCATCTTCATCTTGTTGTTAATTTTAAAATGGAAGCAATGATTATCTTATATAGAGAAGCTCAAATGAGTTTCCCTTCTTGAGTTACCAATGTGGGATCAAAAACTCTCATTTGTGTTTTTTTTTAAATAATTATTTTATATATAATTTTGTTTTTGTATTATTATTATTATTATTATTATTATTATTCCTTTTTTCTTATTATTGTTATTAATATTATTATAAGTTTTATTTTATTATTACATAATAATAATATTAATATTAATAATAACATTATTATTATTATTATTATTATTATTATTATTATTATTATTATTATTATTATTATTATTATTATTACTACATAAGGGTATTTTTGTCTTTTAAAACATATTTCATTTCTATTCCTTAAACCAACCAAACACTGTAATATAATTCCTAAGTCTATTCCTTCCGCGAACCAAACAAAAGAATACAATTTCTATTCTATTCCTTGCCTATTCCATTCTTATGGAATAGCATTCCTATTACCTCAAAATTCATTCCGTGAACCAAACGTGCTGTTATTTTATTAGGGTATGAGTTTTCCAATTAATGGGGTATTCCAAACCTATAGTAGTATTCTAAAAACCTACCAACCAAACAATAACGATCACTTTGATACCCAAACCTTATGCCTAAACCCACCAACCAAACACACCCTAAGAGTTTAATTACATTCCTCCTCAGCCGCTTCCCCAACTATTAATAATTATTCTCATTCCACCCTACTACCAAACATACAAAATACTTTCACCAAAACACATTACAATTACCAAATATTTAATACCTATTCCAATTCTCATTTGCGAACCAAACACATCCTAAGGGGGGTGTATTCAATCATGACTTTTGTAGATTTTTAAAAACTTTTAAAATGATAGATTTTAATAAACTTTTATTGACTTTCATAGAGTCGTTCAAAATTTTTTAAAACTTTGTAAGACTCTATAAAAGTCTGTATAAAAAACTTGCATAAACTTTTATCAACTTTTTTATTTTAAAAAGTCCACAAAAGTCATTAAAATTCTAAATTGAATACATCCTTACAAACTTTCATAAGCAATTCATAACAATATTTTTGAATACCACATGACTTTTAAAGATTCTTTAAAAGTTTTAATTGAATACCACATGACTTTTAAAAACTCTTTAAAAATCTTGATCGAATACCGCATGACTTTTAAATACTTTCTAAAAGTTTGAATTGAATACCTCCAAACTTTTAAAATTCATAAAAGTTTTTAAAATTCTATGAAAGTCATGATTGTATACACCCCTAAATTTATATGAAAACCTTATAGCAATGCAATTACTATACATAAATCAAATAGCGTGAAAATGGTAAATAATGAGAAACAGGAAAACGGGAAACGAGAAATGTGGAATGACATTTCAAAAAATATTGAAAACGAATGGTATGAAAACTGTGAAAATTAAATATAAGGATCGGATATACTTCCAATTTTTTTTAATATGCATAAGTATTAATTGTTTCATAATTTTAAATATAACATTAATAAATAAAAGCAGTGAAACAAAACATTAATAAATGGTTAAATAGTAAATAGAAATTACCATAAATTCAATTAAAAAAAATGCAATGTTTACACTTCTAAATAATATATATTTTATAAATTAAACGGTAAAACATTCTAATTCTTTATATTTTTATTTAACTTTTTTTTTTCTTTGAGAATATATTTTTATTAACTTCTTCATTCTAAGAATGCATGTGTACTTTAGATCAGGACCATCTAGTAGTCAAATTAAAGGATGTCAGTTTCTTCTATGATAACAAATTCATCTTTAACAGTACCCACAAGGTCAACACGGTTTCTAACAAATTGTTATACTATGGATCAAATCATATTGCATTGTAAATTTTGATACAAAAATTCTGTACCATCAGTTAATATATTCTGTACATACAGTTAACAATTTCTGTACATGTGAACAAATAACTTAATAATTGCTGAAACATAATAACACAGCTACAAGTACAAAAACTGTTAACTGCAAGTACATAATGTGTCAACTATAGATATAGAATCTGAAAGTTATTTTTGGACTAGGATCTATAATGCAAGGTAGACCCTGGTCCATGGCATAATTTGGCGTTTCTAACTTAGTAAATGCATTTTGCCCCTTATTTGGGCTGGCCCGATGTGAGCGAGGATTAGTTGGTACGGGTTTAAAGGTGCTTCCTACAATTCTTTGCTCCTTAATTGAGCCAACTCGGTGTAAACGAGGATTAATCTGAGTATGGTACAGGCTTAAAGGGCCTATTATAGTTAGAGCTTGCTCAGAATACCTAGTAGTCTGACAAAAAAACTTAGTAAATGCACTTTCAATCTTTCTTTTTATAATAAAAAATTTTGGTCAATTCTCTCCTTTCTTCTTCTTCTTCTTCTTCTTCTTCTTCTTCTTCTTCTTCTTCTTCTTCTCCTTCTCTTTTTTTTTATTTTAAGAATGGGCCATAAACATATTTTTGAATTTTTTTATTTGGCCCATAAAGTTTTGAAATAAATTCGGGCCAAAAGCTATTAGTTCCAAGCAATTCAAGTTAAAGTTTGTACAACATAAATACATAATGCAGAACGGAAGTTTATACTTTCCTATTTTAAAGATATTGTAGCTTTATGTTTCTTAGATGTTTGTACGTATGCTTAAGTGTTTGTGTGCGATACACGGATTCAGAAAAGGTACGTATGCTTAAGTGTTTGTGTTAACCCTTTTTAGTTTGTTTGCACGAATGTTTTATCTTGGAAGATTTAGGTTTGGTTCTTCATAATGTGCAATAGAATGGTAAAGTAAGTAAAGATAGAGAGAGAGTGAGATTTTTTTTTATTGTAGTTCATCTATAACTAGCCTACTCTACTCTTCTATTCTCCTTAGAACTTCTAGAGAGGTTGCATTATCTCTAGTACAATAACCAAACGACCACACTTTGATCACTAAGCCAGCCGTGAACTCTACAGGTGTTTCAACTCCTTAATGAGTTTACTTTTCTTCTTTTTATTTATACCGAGTAGAGAATACAAATTGAAGAAAACAAAATCTCCTTTCTCCAACAAAGAAAACCTGGCTTGTTGATCTGGATCTTCGCTTGTAAGCAGCTCAACTATCTTGAATCTAGATATGAACTTTGTAGTTTTGTCTCTCTTTCTCAATCACTGGTCACTAGATGTGAAAATACTCAGAAACTTAAACACTTAGAAGCTTTGTAAGAATGACCAACACCTTCTTCAGTCTTAGAAGAGGGTATTTATAGGCGAGTCCATTCGAGGTAAGACCAAATTCAAATGGCTATTGACCATTGGATAGAGACCAGATGTAATTCGGAGAGTAGGTGAGCTTGTCCTAGGACTTTTTATTCCTGGAACACATTTGCTCAAGTTTTAAGGTTTCGGACTGTAGGTCCATAGAATGTCTCGAACAGTCCTTTCGAAAGGTTAACTAGGTTAATGCTTCAAACCTTAAACCTACTACCTCTCGAATACGAACGGTTGACTTTACCATTCGCCCCTTTAACTCCTTGAAAGGTATGCCCCTTGACCTTTGCAACCTTTTGGTTATGAATGGTTGTCCTTACCATTCGTTCTTCTAACACTTCTAAAGGTATGTCCTTCTGACTTTCGCCCTTTGCAACCTTTTTATGGTCTTGAAGTTTTTTACTCTTCGAATCTTCAGTCTTCTATCTTCTTCTCGAACCATTCGAGAGATAACCACTCAGATTACTCTACGAATCATTTGTTGAGACTAGCTTTTCAAGTTATCATTCAGATGAACGTGTTTTGACTACTTGAAGTACCATTCGGTTTTTTCGAATATTGAGTAGAAAATTCCAAGTCTAAATAAAATAATTTGAGGTCTAAAATTCCTATCATTTGGTATTATCAAAATCTAAATAATATGTTCCTAACAAATACACTTTTAGTTCTTTTTTATTATAATATCCACATTTGGTCCTAACATTATTGTGACATGCCTATTTTTAGTCTTACATCAACAAAATCATTGAAATGACGTTAAATACAAGGGCATTTCGATTTTTTTAATGGATGACCCACTATATTTTTATTTTTACTATATTTTTTTTTAAATATTCATATTTGAAGATCAAAATGCCCTTGTATTTAAATACATTTTAATGATTTTTTTGATAAAGGACAAAAAATGGTCATGTCATAATAATACTAAGACCAAAGAAAATGTTTATAAAAAGGACTAAAAGTGAAATACAACCTATAAATTTAGAATCAAAAATGAAATTGACTCCAAAAAAGAGTAAATACCAGCGTCCGTCCTCCGACTTTGGTGACACAACCATTTTAGTCCTTAATATTTAAATCAACAATTTTTAGTGGTCGGACTTTTGATTTCTAACCATTTATAGTCTTTCAATTAGATTTGGTTGTCTCGCGCCGTTTTCTCAAGGTCTATTTTGTCATTTCACAGTTATTAACCTAAATCATCTGTTTCCTCGTAAGAATAGCCAAACAATGGTTTACCCCAAGCTAGAAACGTGTGCAATTCCAACTCGTGAATAGATCCTGTCAATCACCACCGCACCGTTGTCGTCGCCGCCGCCATGGCATCGAACGGAAAATCAGTATTCCATAACCTAAAGCGCTACATCAAGGCCTCATAGAACTTCACCGACCCTCAAACGAGGCCGGAGTACATGTCCGTCGTCCCAAAGGCGACAGAGTATCGTGTTTTCTGCCCCGCCACCGTTCCAGCTAAGCCATCGTGCCTACATCTACTCGAAACCGAACAAACTTTTGATGTCAACGATTTCCCCAAACCGTGGTCGTTGGCAATATAATTTTATCAGCTCTCTCTTTCGAGGTTTTTTTTTTTTTTTTTTTCTTCACAATGATATTAATGTCAGATCCTCTTTCTGAATCTCTGCTATGGTTCTTGGAGAAACCATTGTTTGACTATTCTGATGTGGAAACAAATGATTTAAGTCATTAAATATGAAAGGACAAAATTGTCATTGAGAAAACAGTTTGAGACGCTGAATTTTTAATATTTATTTTTAATACTGTGCGCGATGCGCAAAAAAGTATGCTCAATATTTATATTTAAAGAATACCCAACTTACAAATTCTTACTAATTAAAATCTAAATAAAAATTATTTAGATATTGTTTTCAAAAAAAAAATCTAAATAAAAAAATTATTTATTATAGTAATCCAATATATAATGTCTACAAATGTTATTATCATTAAATAATATAAAAAAAAGTTATGGTAGATGCATGTGTATTGTAAAATTAATGGAAAAGATAATGGAAGTTATGACGGTAAGGGTGTTTTTGTCCAAACAATTGTATAGTACAACTCTAAAAACACAATGTACAAAATGATTAGCACTAAAGATATGGACATAAATGAGAGATATAACTTTGATTGAGACTTATTATGTTTCTAAATAATGAATGCTAATCTTTAATGTACTAAAAATGAATCTTGATTATACTAAAATGACCTTATGTTAATTATCTATCTTCCAAGTTGAGCTATTGTCCATCAATGGTTGTTACATAGAGTGCCACCATCGCTAGCTGTTCTTGATCTATATAAATAAGAATTTAATACAATATAATCATGGAATCAGATCAACTACAGTAATAGTTTAATGACAATAATAATAATTGATTAATCTTCCAGGGTGTACTCCATCTTCTTGATTAGGTTGTTTTCATCCGAGGTGTACGCTTAATCCGTCTTTCTTGACTATTCATTTTTTTAAAAATTTTTTTCTACTTTCATAGTATTAGAACTATAATTAGAGTTTGTGTATATATGTTCTAGCTATAGTACTCTCTGTGGATTAAATTCGGGAGTTGTTTTAATCTTTGTTTTAGCCTTGTGTTTGGATATGGGTGGATGTCTGAACGCGGCGATAGCGCAGCACTCCTTTTCTTTTGGTTTTGTTTATCGCTTCTGCAATTATGTTTCGATTTCAAAAAAAAAAAAACAAATTTTATACGTAAATACTAGACCCTAAGCAACAAAAAGTGAATCACTAAACCAAATAAAATAAAAAATTCAGTCATAAATTCTAAAATCGAAACCTTAAGTCCAATACACATTTGCATTTTACAAGTGCAATCTTTTAATACTAAATGCGCAAAATGTTAATATTAAATAGGCAAACCTGAAAATTTTTTAAAAGTATAGATTTGAGTGTTCAAGTTTACATAATAAAGTTGATGATAATTACGAAAATGCCATTGCATTTTATTTTTTAATTTGATCTGGTCTGTCTAATTTTTCCAAATGTAAAGCTTGAGATTGGTTCTTAGTTTTCTCCTAAGAATTTATTTTCATATGATTCAATACTTATGTGTGTGTGTGTAGGCTAATGTTCAAGTTTATCCACTTGTTCTCGTGAGTCCCATTAGATTTTTCATAAATTCACACAAGCTACTACATGAATGCATACAGGGTAGATAGTGTGCATTCTTGTTGGGCGAATTGCATACAATCTAGTTTGTGTGCATTATATATATACACACACACACAAGGAATCAGGTAAGAAGCTTCTCCTTGGTGAAACGTACGGATTAATCATAGCCTTTGATCTTGCCAAAATCAACAACCCAGAATGAAGAGTAATTAAAAAAAAATGGTGGCATTATGGTCGTTTTGCATAAAGTCACAACTTAAGGTGCGTAAGTTTAAAGTTTAAGATGGGTAAGTTCAAAGCTTATTAATGTCACGGACTCGTTTTTCCCTAACGACGTCTCGTGCGGCCTTAGCTATATTTCCTCTCAAATAGCTAAGTCAGCCTCGTTCCTCCCTCGGAAAGTATGCAAAGTAAGCGATGAGATGGCTACAGAAATAAATTAGACAAGAAGCTAAAGGAAACACTCGAACTTTGTAGGGAACTTATATTATTTCCACACTTATTCCTCACTTGATTCCACTCTAGGATACAACTCTTGGATGGTTTACAAATGAGCCCCGAGGGGTATTTATACTCATCCCACCTCCTCAATTGATGGTGGAGATTGATTTTATCCTACGGCTGTGGTTGCTTCTCTAGAATCCTCCAAAACAATCTCTACACACTTGAGGATTCCATAATATTCTATGGATCTCTACTACCTCTAAGAGTTATGTATATGATTCTAGATTATTCTACCAACTATGGGAACTTATGTACAAGTCCTAGAAAAGTCTAGAAGGATGTAGCAAACCTCGGCAAAGTATCCCACGCGTCTCGAAAATTTGTAGGAAAGTGCCCCGCGCGTTACATTAAGGTGCGTAAGTTTATAGCGTTAGGTGCTTAAATTTTACAGTTTAAGGTGCTTAATTCTAAAACTTAAGGTGCGTAAGTTTATAGTTTAAAGTGCGTAAGTTTATAATTTAAAGTGTGTATTTTTAAAGCTTAAGGTGCGTTACTTTCTAGTTTAAAATGCATGAGTTTAACTCTTAAGGTTCGTATGTTTAAAGGTTAAGGTGCATAATTTCAAAACTTAAGGTGCGCAAGTTCATAGCTTTAGGTTTCTAAGTTTAAAGCTTAAGGTACTTAAGTTTAAAGCTTAAGGCGCGTAAATTTATAGCTTAAAGTACGTAAGTTTATAGCTTAAGGTGTGTATGTTTAAATCTTAAGGTGTATCACTTTCTAGTTTAGGTGCATCGGTTAAACTCTTATGGTGCGTATGTTTAAAGTTTAAAGTTTAAGATGCATTATTTTCCAGCTTAAGGTGTGTTGAGCCGTTGTTCTAATCTAGATCAACGATTCAGATCTCACCTCATTTTTCACCTTGGAGAAGTTTCGCACCCAGGTATATATGTACTAAAACACACCAGCGGATCGATAAAACACACCATTCCACACAATATACCAAATACACATATTTACTTAAAATTCATCAATATACTTAATAAAACGCGTCATTCTACGTATTAAAATGTACCACAACGTGCCTCATGTCAGATTATAAGCATAAACTATTTCCACATATTAGAAAACATGTGCTAAAATATGCACCATTCTACGTATTAAAATGCACCACCCTTATTAGAAACACGTGTTAAAATACACACCATTCAATGTATTAAAATGCACCAGGCGACGTATTAAAGCACACCATTCTACAACACAGTTACACATCATTCTATGTATGAAAATGCACCAGTGAATAGATTAAAACACACTATTCTACAACATAGTTAATGCACCAATATACGTAATAAAACGCACCACAACATGTATTCAAACGCACCACACTATGTACTAAAATGCACCATTCCAATTCACTTAATATAAATACTAAAATTACAATAATAACCCCACTTAAACATACGCGAATTTCAGTAGGATTAATGAAATTGGACGGTGCAGATTAGGCCGCATGACCGCACCGGAGCTCGCTGCTGCATTTGAACCAATATATATATATATATATATATATTTATTTATTTATTGATAAAAGGTTGCAAGCGCACAAAAATATAGTACATTATTACTGATGATGTTTTAGATATGATGTACGTGATCGCAGCCCATTATTTATTGTAGCATGAAATTTTCATTTGATTAGATAGATTAATTTATGTGATTAAAATAGCTTCCATGTGTAGTGATATGTTCTATAAATAGCATACATTAGAGTGGCCAAAAAATAGCAACGAACAGATAAGAAGTAAGCTGCCCATACTAGCTGATACGACTCTTTCTTAACCAGATTAAAAGATGTCGTCATCAATGGTGTCAATTCTTAGAAAAAGCATTGTGAAGCCATCCTCTCCAACACCAATTTCCCTCAGAACCCACAGCCTCTCTTATATTGATCAAGCCCTATCCCACATGTACATTCCCTTTGCCTTCTTTTTCCCTAAACCCCAACAACAAACCATCACTAATAATATCTCTCAGGCTATACAGACCTCTCTGTCAAAAACTCTAACAGCCTATTATCCCTATGCGGGGTTTCTTAGAGACAACGCCTCCGTGGACTGCAATGACACAGGAGTTGAGTTCATTGACGCTCGAATCCACTGCCCCATGTCTGACGTTCTAAACGACATCGAAAATTCGCAAACCATAGTTTTTCCGAACGAATTACCTTGGAGAAACTCGTACGAGAAGTTAGCAGTGGCTCAGGTGAGCAGGGCCGTATCTGAACATGTCTAACAAGTTTTGATACAAGTTTTTGAACAACTATTATTTATATATAGAAATTACTTGAAAAAAGGGTCCAAATTAAGATATGGCATAGGGCCCCAATTTTTATTAGAACGACCCTGCAGGTGAGCCGTTTCGAGTGCGGAGGAATCGCAATCAGCGCCTCCTTGTGTCACAAGATTGGGGATGGCTTCACCGCCTCCAAATTCATCAACGATTGGGCTGCCACAACCCGTGACTCCAACGTCAAACCCTATGCACATTTTGTCAGAGATTCTGTCATTCCGCCACCTGAGAACAGCCCTCCGCTGCCTACTCCGGTGATCTTGGCACAAACTCAGCATTGCAGGCAAAAGAGATTCTTTTTCTCTGCCTCTAAGATAAATTCACTTAAAGCAATGGTACGTACGTTTTTACAAGATGGTATATATAATCATTAAAAAAATAATCTTAAATTATATATATATATATATATATAAAAGAGTAAATTAGAAAGAAATAAATATTAGTAATGTTTATATTAGCAAAATAAATACTCTTTGATCGAACACATATACTACTATACTAGATGGTAAGACAAAAACTTGTGTAAGACCGTCTTATGGGTCTTAATCCGTGAGACGGGTCGGATATTTGATTAATAAGGTCAAATATTCAGTCCATTACTCAAAAATTTGGCCCATTAATCAAATATCTGACCCGTGTCACGGATTGAGACCCGTAAGATGGTCTCACACAAGTGTTACCGAAACGGTAAAGTAGTGCAAACAAATTCGATGGAGGGAGTAATTGTTTGCATATTACAAAACATAAAAATAAAATTTGTATATTAAGAAACTACATAGAAAGTACTTATTATAGTAGTATTAGTTACATTCAAAATTTGAATTTGAATAAAACAAAACTTAATTTAACTTTTACTCTAAAATAAATATTTAATTATTTACCATAGCATTTAAGGGTTAAATGTGATACATCAATTGCATTAAACATATGATTCTTTACCAGGTAATATTAATGGACCATTTATTTAAAATGGTAACAAGGTGTTACCACACTATATAATAATTGATTATCTATCATTCTATCAGTTAATTCTTAATTCTTAATAGGTAGCAGCTAAAACAGGGATACAAAATCCGACACGCACTGAAGTTGTAAGTGCATATCTTTACAAGTGCATTGTGAAAACACGAGAAGATTCAAACACACTCCGACCATCCCAACTGTTCCAATATGCTGACATCCGACCGCTGGCTCTCCCGCAGAGGTTAGCCCCAACATCCGCCGGAAATCTGCTTTCCACGTTTTGCATATCAACAACACACGACGACGATTTGGACGTGGCGAGGTTGGTAGCCGACTTGAGGAACAGAAAACAAGTGCTCTATGGGGAAGACATGATCAAAGAAAACGAGTTGGCTTTGGAGATATACGAATCCACAAAAGGGGGACAAAAGCCATACGAGGGTGATGGTTTTGATAAGTACTTTTTTAGTAGCATCTGTAATCTCCCAATGTACGATGTGGATTTTGGGTGGGGGAGACCGATGCACGTCAGTGTTCCAATGGGTCCATTCAAGAACTTCATTCTCTTGTTCGGGAATAAGAGTATGGGCGGTGTAGATGCGTGGGTGACAATGGAAGAAGATCACATGGCCGCACTTGAGCAAAATGAGGAGCTACTACAAGAGTTTACTTCTACCTAGCTCATCATATTTAATTTAGGAATTTGAGAATATTTAAGGGGCGTTTGGTTGGAGGGAAGGAATTAGGTGAGAAAAGAATTGCAATTCCATGGGAAAAAAATAATGCAGGAATAAAGTCGAAGTTTAAATTTCAGTGTTTGGTTTGCAAGAATAAAATTATTGGGAATTTTAATTTCAATGTTTGGTATACATGGAAATTGAGAGGGAAGAAGTAGTATAAAGTTCAAAATGCCCATTGTTGTTGTTGTTGTTGTTGTTGTTGCATATAAAGAATGAAAATTTTGAAGAGTTCTGCATATAAAGAATTCAAAGGAACATATAGGAATGTTGTTGTATATAATTAAAAATGCATATAAAGAATGCAAATTTTGAATAGTTGTTGCATATGAAGATTTAAATGAACATACACAAAGAGAAGTCGAAGAATAATACATACTATAATTTAGAAGGGAAGGTCAGACATCAATTTTAGGTTAAAAAAAAAGAGGGGTAATTTTGACTCATCATTGTCTTTTTTTACTTCCTAAAATCCATGGAATTAAAATCTCATGGGGGGCCATGGGATTCTAATTCCATGAAAGCGGAATTGCAATTCCCTCCAACCAAACGAAGGAATTTAGTTGCATTCGGAATTAGGTGGGAATTAAGTGGAATGGAATTGTAATTCCCTCCAACCAAACGCCCTGTTAGGGTATGTTTGGCTGGCATAAAGGAATTGAAACCGTAATCAGAATGGTAATGGTAATGAAATTTGGTGAAAGTATTTTGCATGTTCGATACTAGGGTGGAATTGAAATAATTACTAATATTGATATTTGGTTATGTATTACCCTATATTGAAAATAAACATTTTAACGAGGCATTTGGTTGGAGGGAATTACAATTCCATTCCCACCTAATTCCCACATAATTCCAAAGGCAAGAAAATTTCTTCGTTTGGTTGGAGGGAATTGCAATTCCGTGAAATTTAAATTCACTCATTTTTATGGAATTAGAATCTCATGCCGCCCTTGGTATTTCAATTTTATGAATTTTAGGAAGAAAATAATTAACTTTGAGACAAAATTATCCCTTTCTTTTTTTGTTTTTAACCTAAAATTGATGTTTGACCTCTCACTTTCAATTATAGTATGTATTTTTCTTCTATTCTCAACACAGAGCGTCAATCAGTAGGTCAACATCAATCAAATATGTTTTCTCAAAACTCCCTTATCTATTTCATTGCTTTCTTTATGCAATTGTAGAGTTTATTTACAGTGTCTTACATAAATTTTTAAAAGCAAAATTTGAATTTGATCATTTAGGATTCATAATAATAATAATAATAATAATAATAATAATAATAATAATAAGTATGGGCATTTTATTAAAAACTATAAGGTAGAAGATGAAAATTGAAGATCTGTTAAGCTAGCTCAATATGCTTAAAAGTGTTTAGTAAAATTAGCTTTTTGATAAGCTGATAAATGTAAATAGACTAAAGATGTAAATTTAAATATGTTTGTTTACATATTAAAATTTAACATTTTGAAATGAAACTATTAGCATAATCATGATCTAGCATTTCATAATGAAGTAACAATACTGTTGCGAATCTCCTTCATCCAAATAGAGGTTTCACTTAAATTTTCGTTGATGGAGATATTACTACTTGAATCTTGACGTTGAGGAAGAGGATGAATAAAAAATATAGAAGAGGAGAAAAGGCCAAAAGGGTTTTAATTGGGAGGGGTAAAGGATGTCATTTATTTAAAATAATAAAGATAAAGATGGAAAAAAAGTTAGGAAACAGTAGCTTATTTTTGAAAAGCTACCTAAAGTAGCATTTTAAAATAAGTTTTTATTTTAAGTTATTAGCTTATTTTGGGAACATTACCAAACAGAGCTTATAACTTATCAGTAGTTTAAAATAAGCTATAAGCTCTGCTAAACAAAGCCATAATAATAATATCTACACTTATAGTAAGAGCCAATAATGTTCGACCCTTAATTGGAACTAAAAAAAATGTTGGTGTAACAGTCTACTATAACATATTGTACTTTGTGTTCTTTTTATTGTGCAACTTCCAATTAAATTCCTAATATATCATAATTTTTTTTTATAATTTTACCAAATTTTTTCGTTAAATATAACGGAAGTTTAACATTAAATTCTTTAGGCAATTGTTTTTTTATTGCAGTTTTCAAACAAATTGGCAATATTTTATAATACAATTCTGTATAGATTCCTAACTTAAAATTAGAATATTGAAGTCTTAATAAAATTCTATAATACAATTTTGTATAGATTCCTAACTAAACCATTATTCTACCCAAAACAACAGTATATAAAGCCCTCCCCTTCTCTCTAATATTCACCCAAAACTAAACCTAACATATTCTGCAGCACATCATCTACTTGACATTCTATAGGTATGATTGTCAAAATATTATCATGCTAATTCTATTATTTGTATTTGTACTCATAATGATTATAGTTTTAAAAAATCAATGATGGTATACTCATTAATTAGTATAACTTTGATTTTTATTAATTTAGCATTTTTTTCTCTCTCATTATTATATGACTACTTTAACCAATTAAGAAAAATTAATTTAAAAAAACGCATTGGGCATTGGTTTAATCGCGCAACGCGCGTGTGATAACTAGTATAAGAATAAATGTGCAGTTCAATTACTAGCTTAAACTTTTAGTTGACATGAAACACATTCTTCAACTTAGTATCAAACCAACACCATGCCAAAGGTCATGAGTTTATGATCCACATGTTGCTTGGATCATGTCAAACGTAACCGGCTCGAACACGTTAGTGGATGTGTTGAGCATATAATATATAAGTATAAATGTGTAGTCCAACTATCATTTTAGACTTTTAGTTAAAAAGGAGTACATGCTTCAATTATCCTTACATAATTTGTTGTATGCCCCGAAATGTAGACAAGTAGTGGATGAAGAATGATTCTCTTAACTAAAAATTATGAGTTTGATTCTTGTCAATATCATCTTGATTGAACATCTTGCATAGGGTCTTCCTAATACAGTTAAATCATACATGGGCATGTTTATTTAGTACACACCCAATAAAAATATTAGATTTACAAATGAGTTATTTCCACTTTTGGTCCCACGAATATGGGACCATTTCCACTTTTGATCCTTGACTATTAAAATTTCTACATTTGGTCCCACGACTTTTAAATCTCTATCACATTTGATCCTTCCGATCAAATTCCGGCCACATTCCGGTCGCCGGCAATTATTTTCCGGCGTAAAGCCCAAATTTGTCATTTAAAAAAAAGTTTTTAAAAAAAAAAAAAAAAGAGAGAGAGAGGGGAAGGCGAGCAGCTCGCCGGGGAGGGAGAAGCGAACTCGCCACTGCCATGCCAAGCTATCACCATCGTCGCCGCCGCGCCAAGCCACCGCACCCAGAAATCTGTATCAACTGAAATGGAATTGCAGGGGGCGGGGTGGTACTAATGGACCTTCAATTCTGGATGGGTTATTAGTTTACCATGTAAAGAATCTAAAAAGAATGAAACTTTCACTGGGAATATAATGCCATGAAGAAATGAAAAAGATTCAGAATAAGATGAACATGATTTTGTGAAGAAATGCTAACCTTCAAGAATCTCTTGCTGATGCTGAAAGGATTCCACAGATGAAAGTGTTGGGAAAATAGCACTAAAATGGCATTTTAAGTGACCATTTTGTGGTATAAATATATGTAGGGTCCACATCCGGATTCTTCGTAGTGAGACGAAGAGATCGATATATTATACGCTCAAAATGGATAATGGGTGAATGAAAAATTGGTTCTCAAAGTAGACCCATTGGAGATGGAATTTTAAGTGAGGAAAAGCTTATGTAGCTTTGTCTCACATTGGTTGGGAATGAAGATTTGCCCCACTATAAATACAAGAGCCTTTTCAAGGCTAATTGACTTGTATGGCATAGAGGCTCTCTCTCGCGCTCAGGGGGGGTGCAAATCAAATCCCAAAATGAGTTCGAAAAGGCTTGAACTTGTGTGCGCCGGCACCTGCGGGCACGAATGTCGTCCGGAAAAGTGGCTGGCCTTGCGGGCTAAGTTTTCCATCTCAGACCACGAAGCTCAGCGCTCGAACGTCTCGCTGCCGGCATGATGTCTCGAAGCATGCACTTCTCGACGTCTCGCGGCACGGCGATGTCTCGATGGTTCACAGTTTGGACCATGTCTCGCACTGCGACTCCAGTAACCTCTCGAACGCGACGTTTCACCTACTGTGTCCGTTCAGAAATGACTCTTGGCATTACGGAATTAATTTGATTAATTCCAATCATTATTTTTCAGAGTTATTTCGTGAATAATGGGACTTGGTAGTGGGTGTAAGTGTTGGTTAATGGCAGAATTAAATTTCTGCTACTGGGAGGAGTTTACAAATGGATAATCAATGCCATAATTAATGCTATGATCCATTTCCTCCACTATATATTCGTTGTGAGCAGCAGGTTTGGAACACACCAAGAACACACTGCAATACACTGCTTTCTCCTCAAAACTCTGCTCACATTTCCTTCTAGCCACCTGCGTTGAACCCGCGTTCCTAGTTCGCCGGATCCAAGTTCGTGTGCTCGAACGATTGGATCGTAGTACGTTTTATCCTGGGAAACCTAGACCGCAACGCTCCAGCACCCCGGGAGGCGGTAAATAAGGTTTTAAGGAGAGTGGCAACACGACTCGTGCTTCCAACCACCCGAGTTCGTCCGGATTTCATCCTCAACCGTAGTTCAGGTTTTCAACCTTTTGTAGGTTGTAATATTTCCTGTAATATTATCCTTCGTGGATAATTTTCTTTTTGTATTTCCATTATTTTCTTGTATTTTCGAGATCAACCTTGTAAGAATCTTAAAACCTTATCTGCTTCTTCCCCTTTCTGATTCTCGAATTTCTGGAAAGAAATGGAAAACACTAAGGGTGTTAATCCGAATGTTGTTGGTGACAACAAGGGGGTGTCAGCTCTGAGGGGTATATCCCCACAAGTACCAAAGTGAAGATGCCGGGCAAAAGAAATTTGTGGTTGGCCGGTTCCTCGACTTTAAAATGGTGGATTCAAAGACTGTGCTCAGTCAGGCCGAAGACTTGCAGTTGCTCTTCGACGAGATCCGTGACGAGGGCATGGTAATGGATTCAAGATGGTCTTCGAATCTGACAAAGTAGTTTTGTCAAAGTTAGGGATGTTTGTTGGTAAGGGTTATGTAACTGACGGGCTTTTTAAGCTCAGTGTAATGCCGATTATCAATAAAAGCAAAGTTAATTCCGTTTACTTGCGTGAGTCTTCCAATTTGTGGCATGGTAGACTAGGTCATGTTAATTTTAATTCTATGCGTAGATTAATTAGCATGAACCATATCCCTAATTTTCAAGTTAATACAAATAAGTGCGAAATTTGTGTTGAGGCAAAACTAACTAAAGCTCCCTTCAAATCGGTTGAAAGAGAGACTGAGCCACTAGAATTGGTACATAGCGATTTGTGCGATTTTAGATCGATTCAATCGAGAGGTGGTAATAAGTATTTTATCACGTTTATCGACGATTGCACACGATTTTGCTATGTGTATTTGCTAAAGAGCAAAGACGACGCCAAGGAAAAATTCGTTCTTTATAAGAATGAAGTGGAAAACCAACTTAATCGAAAGATTAAAAAAGTTAGAAGCGATAGAAGTGGTGAGTACAAAGTACCTATCGGTGACTTCTGTGTGAGTGTTGAAATAGTACACGAGCGTACTGCACCTTATGCACCTCAATCGAATGGTGTTGCCGAACGTAAGAATCGTACATTGAAAGAGATGATGAATGCGATGCTTATAAGTTCAGGCCTACCTCAAAGCATGTGGGGTGAGGCGATTTTGACAAGTAATTACCTTTTGAATAAGGTACCTCACAAGAAGCTCGATAAGACTCCTTATGAGCTGTGGAAAGGTAGGAAACCTTCCTACCAATACTTCAAAGTGTGGGGGTGTCTTGCCAAAGTTTTGGTTCCAACACCAAAGAAAATAAAGATAGGTCCAAAGACGGTGGACTGTATCTTTATTGGATATGCACACAATAGTAGTGCTTATCGGTTCTTAGTACATGAGTCCCAAAATCCGGACGTGCATAAGAACACTATAATTGAATCAAGGAATGCATGTTTCTTTGAAAATGTATTTCCTTGTAGGTCTAGTGAGAGACCTAGTGCGTCACTTCGAGAGATCGATACATTTCGAGAGATCGATACTCTTCGAGAGATCGACACACTTCGAGAGGTTGACAAACCATGTACATCACTTCGAGAGGTGGATGTTACGATGGACAATGATGGCGGGCATTCTGAGGAAATACCCGAGCTCGAGCCGAGACGCAGTAAACGGGCGAGAGTTGAAAAATCATTTGGTCCTGATTTTCTAACTTACTTGCTAGAGTATGATTCGAATACTCTAACTTGGTTGATAGAAAACGAACCGGATTTTCTATCTTGTTTGATAGAAAACGTACCTAGGACTTATCGAGAAGCTGTGACTTCTACGGAAGGTCCTATGTGGAAGGAAGCTATCAAAAGTGAAGTGGACTCTATCCTACAGAATCACACTTGGGAACTTGTTAATCTTCCTCCGGGTTGTAAACCTTTAGGATCCAAGTGGGTCTTTAAAAGGAAAATGAAACCAGATGGTTCCATCGAGAAGTATAAGGCTAGACTTGTAATCAAGGGTTACAGGCAACGAGAAGGCCTCGATTACTTCGATACGTATTCTCCTGTGACGAGAATAAATTCCATTAGGATGATCCTTGCCATAGCCGCATTGCGGAATTTGGAAGTTCATCAAATGGATGTAAAAACAGCTTTCTTAAATGGTGAGTTAGATGAGGAAATCTACATGGACCAACCCGAAGGGTTTGTGGTTCCAGGCCAAGAAAAGAAAGTATGTAAATTAGTTAAATCGCTCTATGGTTTACAACAAGCGCCTAAGCAATGGCACGAGAAGTTTGACCACTCGATGTTAACTAATGGGTTTAAAATAAACGAAAGTGACAAATGTATCTACGTTAAGGAAACGGTAGATGGCTATGTCATTCTTTGTTTATATGTGGATGATATACTCATCGTTGGTAGTAATGATCGAATGATCAAGTCTACCAAAAACATGTTAAATGCAAGATTTGACATGAAAGATATGGGTTTGGCTGATTTAATCCTCGGGATTAAGATCATTAAAAGACCTGACGGTCTTGTGTTGAGCCAATCTCATTATGTTGATAAAATCCTTGAAAAGTTTAACAAGGATGATAATCAATCGGCTAAAACACCATTTGATACAAACTTTCAACTGACCAAAAACTACGGACAGTGTATCTCTCAAGTAGAATATGCTCGGGTTATTGGTAGTTTGATGTATCTTATGAGTTGTACAAGGCCGGATATTGCCTTTGCGGTTAGTAAACTTAGTAGGTATACTAGCAATCTCGGTGAAATGCACTGGAAGGCAATAGTGAGAGTCATGAGATACTTGAGGTATACTCGTGATTTTGGACTGCACTATGTAAGATATCCTGCTGTACTCGAAGGGTATAGCGACGCAAGTTGGATATCTGACATTAAGGATTCTAAATCCACGAGTGGTTATGTGTTTACACTAGCCGGTGCAGCCGTTGCGTGGAAATCTTCCAAGCAAACAGTAATAGCTAGATCCACAATGGAATCTGAAATGATTGCCTTGGACAAATGCTGTGAAGAGGCTGAATGGCTACGCCATTTTTTGGAAGACATTCCTAGTTGGGAAAGACATGTACCTCCAATTTGTGTGCATTGTGATAGTCAAGCAACAATTGGGAGAGTAAAGAGTCATATGTATAATGGTAAGTCTAGACATATGCGTCGTAGACATAACACCATTAAACAACTTCTCACAACTGGTGTTGTCTCGCTTGACTTCGTGAGGTCAATAGACAATGTAGCGGATCCGCTAACCAAAGGGTTAAGCAAAGAAGTTGTCGAGAGGTTGGCACGAGGAATGGGTCTAAAGCCCTTGAGCTAAAACTTCCATAGTGGATACCCAACCTAGCTGGCACCTAGGTTCAATGGGACAACTAAATTATGGAATAGCATGTCACTGTGGGGGTCTCGGACTCCCTACCACTCCTCGTTAAAACAGTGAGTCCCGATAGAGGCTAGCACATTAGTGCTTTAATGATTCGATTGTTGAATTGATATGTGCTATGTGCGCAAAGTCAATTAACATGGGTTGAGTTGCGGGAAACTCGAGAAAGAATCACCTATGCGAGAGAGAAGTGTGGGTCGCTTCAAAGGAGAATTGAACTGGGCTTAATTCTTTAGAAACTCTTGCAGAACCAGGCAGGTGTCCCACGACCAAAATGGGCACAGTCATGAGAACAGGACGTGGTTGGATGGTTCCTGTGTGAGATTTGTCAATGTCTACACAAACGGCAGTCGGTTCAAAGACATCGCGTTCTACTGTACAGCCAGTAGAGTATATAGATCTCACGAGGCAAGGCCTTTGCTATGCAGGAATCAACCGTTGAACGCAGTTGTTTCCGATTTCAAAATTCCCTTGAAAATCAATTTTTCATTCATGTGGGGGATTGTTGGAAAAATAGCACTAAAATGGCATTTTAAGTGGCTATTTTGTGGTATAAATATATGTAGGGTCCACATCCGATTTGGGTCGGGTCAAAGTGGATTCGGATTCTTCGTAGTGAGACGAAGAGATCGATATATTATACGCTCAAAATGGATAATGGGTGAATGAGAAATTGGTTCTCAAAGTAGACCCATTGGAGATGGAATTTTAAGTGAGGAAAAGCTTATGTAGCTTTGTCCCACATTGGTTGGGAATGAAGATTTGCCCCACTATAAATACAAGAGCCTTTTTAAGGCTAATTGACTTGTATGGCATAGAGGCTCTCTCTCGCGCGCAGGGGGGGTGCAAATCAAATCCCAAAATGAGTTCGAAAAGGCTTGAACTTGTGTGCGCCGGCACCTGCGGGCACGTATGTCGTCCGGAAAAGTGGCTAGCCTTGCGGGCTAAGTTATGCCAAAATTCCGAACGAGTTTTCCATCTCAGACCACATGAGATCGAACTGATCTCTCGTTCGAGACATCAAATGAGCTGATCTCGAGAGGTAGTTCAATGTCTCGAAGCTCAGCGGAGTCGATCTCTCGAAGGTCGTTTGCGTGCGAGTGCGATGTCGCGCGTCCCGGACTGGCGCGCGCGTCCGATGTCTCGCTGCCGGCATGATGTCTCGAAGCATGCACTTCTCGACGTCTCGCGGCACAGCGATGTCTCGATGGTTCACAGTTTGGACCATGTCTCGCACTGCGACTCCAGTAACCTCTCGAACGCGACGTTTCACCTACTGTGTCCGTTCAGAAATGACTCTTGGCATTACGGAATTAATTTGATTAATTCCAATCATTATTTTTCAGAGTTATTTCGTGAATAATGGGACTTGGTAGTGGGTGTAAGTGTTGGTTAATGGCAGAATTAAATTTCTGCTACTGGGAGGAGGTTACAAATGGATGATCAATGCCATAATTAATGCTATGATCCATTTCCTCCACTATATATTCGTTGTGAGCAGCAGGTTTGGAACACACCAAGAACACACTGCAATACACTGCTTTCTCCTCAAAACTCTGCTCACATTTCCTTCTAGCCACCTGCATTGAACCCACGTTCCTAGTTCGCCGGATCCAAGTTCATGTGCTCGAACGATTGGATCGTAGTACGTTTTATCCTGGGAAACCTAGACCGCAACGCTCCAGCACCCCGGGAGGCGGTAAATAAGGTTTTAAGGAGAGTGGCAACACGACTCGTGCTTCCAACCACCCGAGTTCGTCCGGATTTCATCCTCAACCGTAGTTCAGGTTTTCAACCTTTTGTAGGTTGTAATATTTCCTATACTATTATCCTTCGTGGATAATTTTCTGTTTGTATTTCCATTATTTCCTTGTATTTTCGAGAGTTTTTTCCCAAAATGGTCCCTCGACTATTGCTCATTCTCAATTTTGCATTTCGACTTTCAATTGCACCTAATGTGGTCCCTCGACTTTCAAAAATTCACCCAATTTGGTCCTCCGTTACATATTCCGTCAAATCAGTGTTAAAATGGAGGGTATTTTCGTCCATTTACCTATTGTTAGCCTAATAAACATTGAGAAATAGTTGAGGGACCATTTTGAGAATAGTCAATGGACCATTTTGGGAAAAACTATTTTATTTATTTCATTTTTGTTTATTTTCATTTTTTTAGACTCTAAAATTAGAATTTCTATACATTTTTTTCTTACAAATATAGATAGTTAAAATCGCGCAATCCAACCTCAAAATTTTTGACTTTCTTTACAGACTTTTCTCCTCTAAATATACAAACTATTCCTATGAAGTTTTACAATAAGTTCCGTAAATTTCATAAATACTCATATACTTTTTTTTTTATGTTCATAGACAATCAATCACTATGTATCACATTAAATATTACTTTTACCATTGAAAATAATATATTTTTTTCAAGCGTAGACACCCAAAGAGTGTAAAATGTAGGGAAAATATTGGACCGAAAGGTAAATTTTTCTAGTAAACTTCTCAAGTGAGCCGAAAAGTAAAATCCCGTCAATATTTCCTGCAATATTTTCTGTATTTGATTTAGAAATAATTATTAAATTTTATATTAATTTACATTATTTAAGATATTGTATGACATCTTTTATATGTTTTCCTCTTCTTATTTTTTTATTAATTATTAATTATTAAGGCAAGTATAATTTATTTTGTAATGTGGACGCATTATTTTTAATAATTTTGATTTAATTAAATTATACCTTAGTTATAAAAATCCTACCTAATAATTTTAGTATGTTACACGGGACACAATAATTATTATAAATAATGTTTAATAATTGTCAATTTGTATTCAACAATAAAATTTATAGTTAATTTTTAAGTCAATCATAAAATCTTTTGTGCTGTGGGCACATTATTTTTAATTATTTGAGTTTAATAATATTATATATTATTTATAAAAAAAAAATCCAAAGTAATATATTTAGTACTACAGATGTGACTAAGAATTATTTTAATCGGTGCTTAAAAAATGAGTATTTATGAAATTTACGAAACTTATTGTAAATCTGCATAGGAATAGTTTGTATATTTAGATAGAAGGAAAAAGTCTGTAAAAAGGTTAAAAATTATTATGATGGATTGCACGATTTTAACTATTTATATTTGTAAGAAAAAAAATGTATAGAAATTCTAATTTTATAGAGTCTAAAAAATGAAAATAAACAAAAATGAAATAAATAAAATAGTTTTTCCCAAAATGGTCCCTTGACTATTCTCAAAATGGTCCCTCAACTATTTCTCAATGTTTATTAGGCTAACAATAGGTAAATGGACGAAAATACCCTCCATTTTAACACTGATTTGACGGAATATGTAACGGAGGACCAAATTGGGTGAATTTTTGAAAGTCGAGGGACCACATTAGGTGCAATTNGTCATACTTTTTCTAAAAAAAAAATAATATATATATATATATATATATTCTACTATAATTAATAAATGCAAAACCTTTTTGGTAAATAAAAATAGAAAATATGCCAATTATTTACTGATGAAACAAAACAACATAAGTTTCTAAGCTAGCTACTACTGATCAAAGAATTGAATAACATCATCACTATTTCTCTTAATGTCTTCTTCAGCAGCCTCTTTAAACTCTGCCGTGTGATGCTTATTACTATCAAGTGTATTCCTGAAACAGAAGCACAGCACAAAGGTTGAAAATTTGTGATAAAGTGCTGCTAGATTTCTTTCTAGCTAGACCAAACAACATAAAGGGATAATAGGATGCAGTCTAAAGCACTAGATTGTGGTTTAACATAAAAGCAGCAGGTTTGAGAAATTATGTCAATTATTAGCTTCAATGCAACCATGGAACTCCATAAATTCTTGATTATGAAACCAAGTTCAAATTACATCTTCCTTTTATGGAATATAATTTCCCTATTTGCAATAGGTTCCAGAAAACTTCGTTATTTTATTGTACAGGACATAGAGGGAGTGTACCAACAAAATAAAATGCATAAAAGTCTAATAATCACCATAGCATGAAAGCTTATGCAATATATTTAGTTTGCCAACCTGAGGCTCAATTGCATGAGTATTCACAATTACACGTTTAATATCAGGGAGTTCACTGTAGTGTTGTAGAAAGAGTTGCATGATTGGGTAATAAAACCTGGCTAGCCAATCACACTGAAAGAGGAAAAATAAAAGATGCAAAGAATAAAACCTGCAGGGCTCGGACATAAAGACCAGCTTTTTCACAAAGTTGGGCAATTCAAGGACGATCATAATGACTGAACATTCCATTTGCTAAAATTGCATAGCCACATTTGGGAAAGTAACAAGATTAATCTCTAAGACCTGCACAGAGATTTTATGTCACCATGATGCTAAAACCAATATGCCTAAGCCAAGACATGTTGCATAGCAATTATTGAAAAACAAGAAACAACCTTTGTTTGCAGACAACCATGCTCTGGAAGGTTTGGTTTCAGAACATCCAGTAAAAATGCTGTAGCCTCACAGATCATGTTCCTCTGATTTATTAAAAAAAAATCTCAGTTAAAAAATAAAAATCAACCTCACAGAGGATAAGAGAATTTTTCAAACATAGAGCAATAGAGCTATGATTTTGTAAACCAAAGGAAGTAATAATCATGAACTAACCTGAAGAAGTAGATCAGTTATTGTGTTATAGTCAACAGGGCAGCCTCCCTCCATTTGGGACATCATGAGTGCAAAATTTACAGCCCCCTGCAAATATCAGACACAAAATGTCTATATGCATCAACAACATATATGAACCCTACACAGCTAAACATAGTAAGTCCATGTTATCCATTTGCTTCAGTAAAAAAAGGGTAAGTTCTCAACTGTGTTAAGATAGCATTATTAATTCATGAAGAAACACACTTCAGGTAAACACAACCAACAAGAAGATTCATTGATACAGAGTACATCGAAATTTTCATAAGCACTGAAAGTCTTTTAATGGTGATGTAGTAATTAACCTGTGTGCCAAGGGATTTTAATTTTTAATAGAACTCCGCGTTCATTCTCCAGTTGAGCACGAGCTCTTGAAAAACTTAATGCAGCTCTTGATAATGTACTACTAGTGGTACACATGTTTTCAGATCCATATTTCTTGCTGTCTTCTGATAATTTAGTTCCTGTTAGAGAGCAAAGTCATCATGAGATCATGAAAGCACTAACCCTTACAAAACTATGACAAAAAATGCCATTTAAGTTTTGAAAGGCAATGAAAGAAGAATTATTTTATCTATAAAATGCAACAAACCTTGGCAGGTCTGGTGGATAGATAAAGCCTTTCCAGTTTCTGATACTGGAGGAGTTCAGCCTCATCAGTCACAATATGATTTGAACCTCCATATCCCCGCAGCTCCGAACTGCTTGAGGACAGCCTGCATCAAACACAAAACATTGAAAACAACAATTAATACCTAGAATAGCATCACATTTGATCTCAGATAGATATCACAAATAGAGAGATCAAGCCTTTGGAGCACATTGACATAGCCAAACTGTAGATGACTGACAAGGATATTAGTACTCAATGCAGGTAAAGCACCTAATCTCATTAACATTAAATCATTGAACTACAATGCCTATCTAAACAATTACAAACGCCACCCTCTCAAGTGACCTAATCAAATAGTAAATAGAAACCCCTATATACATGCATATACGAAATCGGACCTCCAAAATTCAGCCCAGTGCCGTAAAGGCTGTTCAAACCCGTGAGCACAGACACAACGCTGAACGAAAACGCAAAATTTGAAAAAACCCTGGAAATCGGAATCCATCAGAGGAAGTAAAAACAGAATAGAAATCGGAAATGCGAAATTCGAGAAAATCTGTGAGGAGAGCTTACGAGAGGTCGCACTTGAGTTCTTGTTTGTATCCTAGCTCATGTAAACGTGCATGGCCTGAATCAATCGGCGGAGGAAGGGCCGCTGAGGCTTCGGCGGTGGCGTCGGATGGCACTTCGGCGGAGGAAGGGCGGCGGCAGCTGAATGTTGGCGACATCGGCTGTGGTTTCAGATCTGTTGGCGGCGGGAATGGGGGAGGAAATGGCGGTCGGATGTGGTGAGCATCTGTTTGTTTTGTTTTGTTTGGAGGAGATGGAGGTTGTGGTCGGATGTGGGCTCTAGACTTCGCGATGGAGGAGAGGAAATGCGTGAGGAAATAATGGTGAGCATCTGTTTTTTTTTTCTATTTAAATTTTTCCTTGATTTTCCGCGGCACCCTCAAGAAGCGGTGCCGCGGAAGTTAAATAATTTTTTATTATTTAATTTTTAGCGGCACCTTTTTTTAGTGGTGTTGCGAAAAATTTTTTAATTTCTTTTTTTTTTATAAACGAAATTACTTTCCCCTACACCTTTTAAATAAAGGTGTAGTGAATTCTTATTTGTTTCAATTATCCACTACACCTTTATTAAGAGGTGTAGTGTAAAGTTAAATTTATATGGTCAATTTTGTAGTAGTGAATATAACAACTTTTATTTCAAATTTCATGCAACATAAGTTTGTTTGGATTGTATTCCATCATAATGCCTTTACTTTCAATTAGCTATTGTCCAGTGCGATGTACGGAAAAAAATATTATATTAATAAAAATGAAGTGTTATTGTACAATAAAAAAGATAATATTATTGAAAGAACGAAAAAATTATAAATTATTAAAAATCTTTTTCTAAATTACATTAGTAGAGTACCATTATAATTTTATGGTTTAAAATTTAGAATATCCACGAATCCACGATTCTGGTTTAGAGACTTTAAATGCAAGTAGTTTTCCTTTTTCTTTGAACATAGAAATATGTATATTGTCTAAGATAGTAGATAGTGATTTAGGTTGATTATTTATAATATCTGGAAGTGCAATTTGAGCTCTAAAATCATATAGGGCACTCTTTTAATCTAAATCGATAAACAGTATTATAAAGTATATAGTAGTACCAATGCGCGCTATTACCCAAAAAAATAAATAATATAAACTAACATTACCCAAAATATAATACTAAAGTACATAGTGACATGGTGTCTCTATAACAAAAAGAAAAAAAATCATACAGAATATTACACAATAAATAAACAAAACCCAAAAAAAAAAAAACAAATAATGTAAATTATATATACCGTTGTTATGCCGTGGACCTGGATCCAATACGACGCCGTTTCACTTTTTTTAAAAAAAAAAAATTAACGGCGTTAACGGCTCCTCATCGCAACAGAACACAAACTCTACATTCATAGACCCTATACTTCATATTCACAATTTGAAAACTCCACATTCACACATTACAGGGCTATATGTTTAGTAATTATATTACCACTGTTATGCATTCACACATTCAAAACTCTATATTCACAGGTCCTATACTCCATGTTCACAACTTGGGAACTCCACATTCACACATTACAGGGCTACAAGTTCCTAGAACTCTGTTAACTCTACTACAGATTCACACATTCATAACTCTACATTCACAAATTCTATACTCTATATTCACAATTTCAAACATCCACATTCACACATTTCTGGGCTATATGTTTAGTAATTTAAAAAAAAAATAGTGAAACGGCGTCGTATTGGACCCAGGTCCACGGTATAATTTGCCAGAAATGGGAGAAGGGATATAGGTTGAAAGGGTTGTTATGCCGTGGAGCCAGGTCCACCTTGCAAGGTGGACCTGGGTCTTTCACATAAACTATACTCTACATTCACATACACTATACTCTATATTCACACTTTGTAAACACCACATTCACACATTACAAGATTATATGATACTCTACATTCACACTTTGTAAACTCCACATTCACACATTATAGGATTATATGTTTAGTAACTATATTACTACTGTTATGCATTCACACATTCAAAACTCTATATTCACAGGTACTATACTCCATATTCACAACTTGAGAACTCCACATTCATACATTACAGTTGCTAGAACTTCTTAACTCTATTACAGATTCACACATGCATAACTCTACATTCACGATTTCTATACTCCATATTCACACATTTCTAGGCAACTCTACATTCACACAATCATAAATCTACATTCACGATTTCTATACTCTACATTCACACTTTGAAACCTCTACATTCACACATTTTTGGACAACTCTAAATTCAGCAATATGTTTACTAATTTAAAAAAAAAAAAAAAAAAAAAGAGACAAAAACGACGTAGTTTTGGACCCAGGGTGGACATGGGTCCAATACGACGTCGTTTCACTATTTTTCTTTAAAAAAAAAAAATTACTAAGCATATAGCCCTGAAATGTGTGAATGTGGAGGTTTCAAATTGTGAATATGGAGTATAGAATTTGTGAATGTAGAGTTATGAATGTGTGAATCTGTAGTAGAGTTAACAGAGTTCTAGCAGTCCTAAAATGTGTGAATGTAGATGTTTGAAATTATGAATATGGAGTATAGAATTTGTGAATGTAAAGTTATGAATGTGTGAATCTGTAGTAGAGTTAACAGAGTTCTAGCAACTTGTAGCCCTGTAATGTGTGAATGTGGAGTTCCCAAGTTGTGAACATGGAGTATAGGACCTGTGAATATAGAGTTGTGAATGTGTGAATGCATAACAGTGGTAATATAGTTACTAAATATATAGCCCTGTATTTAAAAAAAAAAACATATAGCCCTATAATGTGTGAATGTGGAGTTTTCAAATTGTAAATATGGAGTATAGGGTCTGTGAATGTAGAGTTTGTGTTCTGTTGCAATGAGGACCCGTTAACGCCATTAATTTTTTTTTATTTTTTTTTTAACAAAAATTGTGAAACGGCGTCGTATTGGATCCAGGTCCACCTTGCAAGGTGGACCTGGGTCCACGGCATAACAACTGCCCATTTCTCCACTTTGTCTCCCTCGTTCGCCAACTCCAAATCCAGTCTCCCTCTGACCAAGCCCTAGAAAATCAGTAGGCAACTTCAATCCATTTCTATTGCACATTATCTAGAACCAAACTTAAATCTTTCAAGATAAAACATAGTAACATACGTGCAAACAAACTAAAAATGATTAACAAAATTTTCGTTGTGCATAACTCTCGAGACGTTAAAATAACCTTTCGGTTAGTTTAACGAATCGTAAAAGTTTTCAAAAACCATACAAGTCTATTCACCTCCTTCCACCCTCATCATCCCCTCTGATCTCTAGACTTGTACCCAAATCTTTCTAAGACCAATAGTATTGTCACATATAAATTTAGGAAAAATAAAATTAACTATAATCTTTTGTATCAAAATTATATTATATAGTCAAATTCATTCTTAGTTTAAGGGCAAAAAGTGGATTAAGCGATGACACCACCCTTTGAACCACTATGAAAACCTTACACACTTACCTTTTCTGAATCCATATATCGCACACAAACACTTAAGCTTACAAACATCTTACAAACATAAAGCTACAATATCTTTAAAATAGGTAAGTATAAACTTCCGTTCTACATTATGTATTAATGTTGTTCAAACTTTAACTTGAATTGCTTGGGACTAATAGTTTTTGGCCCATTATTTAAATATAAACTTCCGTTCTGCATTATGTATTAATGTTGTACAAACTTTAACTTGAATTGCTTGGGACTAATAGTTTTTGGCCCAAATTTATTTAAAAACTTTATGTGCCAAAATAAAAAATTCAAAAATATGTTTACGTACTGCCCATTGGCAAATTATGCCGTGGACCCAGGTCCACCTTGCAAGGTGGACCTGGTCCAAAACTACGTCGTTTTTGTCTCTTTTTTTTTTTTAAATTGAATATAAAGTTGTCAAAAAATGTGTGAGTGTAGAGGTTTCAAAGTGTGAATGTAGAGTATAGGAATCGTGAATGTACATTTATGATTGTGTGAATGTAGAGTTGCCCAGAAATGTGTGAATGTGGAGGTTTCAAATTGTGAATATAGAGTATAGAAATCGTGAATGTAGAGTTATGCATGTGTGAATCTGTAATAGAGTTAAGAAGTTATAGCAACTTGTAGCCCTGTAATGTGTGAATGTGAAGTTCTCAAGTTGTGAATATGGAGTATAGGACCTGTGAATATAGAGTTTTGAATGCGTGAATGCATAACAGTGATAATATAGTTACTAAATATATAATCTTGTAATGTGTGAATGTGGAGTTTACAAATTATGAATGTAGAGTATCATATAATCCTGTAATGTGTGAATGTGGAGTTTACAAAGTGTGAATGTAGAGTATAATGTATGTGAATGTGGAATTTACAAAGTGTGAATGTAGAGTATAGTGTATGTGAATGTAGACCCAGGTCCACCTTGCAAGGTGGACCTGGGTCCACGGCATAACAATTGCTGCCCATTCTTTAAAAATAAAAAAGATTGAAAGTGCATTTACTAAGTTTTTTTGTCAGATCATGAGGTGTCCTGAGCAGACCCTAACTTTAGGAGACACCTTTAGGTCCGTACCATACTCATATTAATTTCGCACAGGGCCGGCCTAATTAAGGGGCAAAGAACTATAGGAGGCACCTTTAAGCCCGTACCATACTCAAACTAATCTCCATTCACGGGTCAACCCAATTAAGGGGCAAAGTGCATTTACTAAGTTAGAAAAAAAAAATTATGTCATGGACCAGGGTCTGCCTTGAATTATAAACCTTGGTCCGAAAATAACATTCAACTTCTGTATCTATAGTTGACACATTATGTACTTGCAGTTGATAGTTTCTGTACTTGTCGCTATCATATTATGCGTCAGCAATTATTAATTTATTTGTTTGCATGTACAGAAGTGTTAACTGTAGGTACAGAATATGTTAATTAAAAGTACAGAATTTTTGTATTAGGCTTTACAATGCAATATGAACCTGGTCCGTAGTATAACAATTGCTTAGAAACCGTGTGGACCTTGGGGTATTGGTAAAGATGAATTTGTTATCACAGAAGACTGACATCCTTTAATTTGACAACTTAGGCCTTCCTCAATAGTTAAACTTGGGTGTAGTTTTTGAGGAGTTTTTGTAAGTGTAATTTGGAAAGAGAAAATGATGGTGGAGAAAAAAAAAATGAAAGGAAAAAACAAAAGAAAACAAAAAGAAACTGAAAAAAATAAAAAAATATATATATAATCTCTGCACCTCACGTGTGCGTGAGGCGCAACAGCTATTTTCAGTGGGTCCATCCCAACCTGCAAAAAAAACTTCATTTTGCAGGAGAAAGAACCCAAATAAAAACACCCATGCTCATTTGTTAAGAACTCAAAGTATATGGTGTTTTACTGTTCCAAAATTTAACATAAACACACTATTGGAAAAGGCTTTATGATAGATGGTCCTGATCTAAAGTACACATTTTTACAATGAAGAAGTTAGTAAAAATATGTTCTCAAGAAAAAAAAAGTTAAATAAAAATATAAAGAATTAATGTTTTACCGTTTAATTTATAAAATATATATTTAGGAGTTTAAAGATTGTATTTTTTTTTAAATTGAATTTATGGTAATTGCTATTTACTATTTAACCATTTATTAATGTTTTGTTTCACTGCTTTTATTTATTAATGTAATATTTAAAATTACGAAACAATTAATAGTTATGCATTTTTTTTTCCTAAATGGAAGTATATCCGATCCTTATATTTTTATATTTAATTTACACAGTTTTCATACCATTCGTTTTCAATAGTTTTTGAAAATGTCATCCCCCATTTCTCGTTTCCCGTTTTCCTGTTTCTCATTATTTCCCATTTCCACGCTATTTGATTTATGTATAGTAATTGCATTGCTATAAGGTTTTATATAATTTAATTTATTGGGTTGGTTTTGTATTTTATTCAACAAAAGACATGTTAGTATCAACCGTTTACCTCTTGCGCCAAAAGTTATAGCTAGTACTGAAGCGTAACTTATCTCCTTACTTATAGACCGCCATCACATTGTTTTAGAGAGGCTGGAAGTCGAACGCGTAACCTGACTCTGATTAGACGTGACCACGGTTCGGTTCCGATTCCGAACCGGCGGTTCACTGTTCCACAAAATTGCAAACCGGAACCGGAACCTTATATTAAGGTTCCGGTTCCGGTTAGAACCGCCAGTTCAAATAAACCTCTTTTTTTTTGTTGTAAATATATAATATATAATATCTAATGTATATACTATATACTACCTCCGTCCCAAAATGGTTGTCTGGTTCGTTTAACAATGCTTGACTGAAGTAATTTTTAATCCAATTTTTCATAATATTAAGTTTAGCATTAATATATAAAATTTATATATTTAGAAACTACATTAAAAGTACTACTAAACGCAAAAAATTAAATTTAAAAATAATAAAAAATTACTAAAGAAAATAAGCAAAGAAGAAAGAGTTGGTTTGACCAATGAATAGTAAATAGGACAGGTAAAATGGGACGGAGGGAGTAATATAATATATATATATATATATATAAATAATGCATGGCTACTGCCAACTGCATTTGGTGCATGATTTACGGTTCTAGAAACGGAACCGTCCGGTTCCAGAATCCATAGAACCCTAACCAGAGGTTCCGGTTAGGAACTGAAACCGGAACCTTACGGTCGGTTTTGGTTCGGTTAGTATAGTGCACGGTTCGGTTCGAACCGTTTAATTCGAACCGAACCGTGGTCATACCTAACTCTGATACCACTTGTTAGGATCAAGCACTTATCGCTCACGTTAAATGCTATAGCTAGTAGCGAAAGCTCAACTATTTTCTTACTTATAAACTGTCATCACATTGTTTGAGGCAGGCTGGGTGTTGGACTTGACCTTAAGGACTTTACCGGCCTTTGCTCAACAATCCCAATTACAGAATACTAGATATGAGACCTGGCTTTTACGGGTCCTGCCCAACAAGACATTTATTTTTTTCAATTTTCCTTCTGTATTTTAATATATCTTCATGATTTATTTTATTGGCAGATCCTACTTCTTAGTTTATTTATGTACATTATCAGAGATTTGCAGAGTAACAACTAGTATGTAAATAGGATTCTTTTGGCTTTTCGTAGAAAGAACATACATTTTTAAAACCGTCTGATTACTATCCTTAAAAATTAGCTGATGTACTATATTTTTTGGTATGCATGTTTAAATCACATGCTCCAGATAAGATTAATAAATTACAAAATATATATGAATTATATAAATCAGCAGTAATCTATTTGAAACTTATGCATTATAATAACTTTTCCTGCTTGTTTAGTATATGAATAGGACTGTTTTGGCTTTTCCTAGAAAGAGCATGCTTTCTTCGCGTTTTCTGTTTACTACTCCCTCTGTCTCATTTTATCTGCCCTATTTACTATTAATTGGTCAAACTGACTCTTTCTTTTTTGTTTATTTTCTTTATTATATTTTATTTATTTTTAAATTTAATTTTGTGTGTTTAATAGTATTTTTTTTTGTAGTTTCTAAATATATAAATTTTGTATATTAATACTAAACTTAATATTGTGAAAAATTGAACTAAAAATAACTTCAGTCAAGTCTCGTTAATCAAACCAGACACATAAAATGGGACGGAAGGAGTATTATATTTTTTTCTGAAAACAACTATTATTAAATTGTATTTTGGTATGCTGGCCACCTGGCCGGTGTACTCACATGCTCCAAATAAGATTAATAAATAAAAAATATATATCAATTATTTAATCTGCAGAATATAACTACTCCAACTTGTATATAAATTATGAATAGGACTCTTTTGGCTTTTCCTAGAAAGAACATTTATATATAATATTTTTCAAAAAAAAAAAAACATTTATATATAATATGCTTTTTGAATTGTTATGCAGGTGTACAGTGTACTCACATGCTCCAGACAAGATTAATAAATATATAGTATGTCTTATGGTATGGATGTTTAACTCACATGTTTATATTTAATATATATTATATATAATATGCCTTTTGAATTGTTATGCAGGTGTAGAGTGTACTCACATGCTCCGATCCAGACAAGATTAATAAATATATAGTATGTCTTATCACTCGAGTTTTTTTTTTTTTTTTTTTTTTTAAATCTGGTATGCGGGTTTAACTCACATGTTTATATTTAATATGTCAATTTTTGTTTTGAGTACTACTGAGTAGTAACATAGTATCTGTTCATAGCTACTTTCTCAACCTACTGAAGCACAACGAGTCAACAGTTGCTTCCACTGAGGCTCGATTCACTCCCCCACATGGATATGGGAGTGTTAATCGGGACACTGGATGCCACTTGACCACAAGGTCTTTGACTAATATGTCAATTTTATACATCTGCAGTAATCTATTTGCAACGTGCAGTGAGCATTACAATTACTTTTTTCCAGTTCATTCAAATTTTCTACAATCTCATACGTACTTTCTAAACTTTCGTGGTACATTTACTACAAAATGTGACAAAATTGTTTTATAATGGACTATAAGTGTTGAACCCCTAAAAAGTCTAGGACCAAAAAAAGAATTAATTAATTATATATATATATATATATATATATATATATATTTATATATTAATTAGTGCATTACTACTAGAGATAAAGTTAATCTTGACTTGATTAATGTTTTGATTAAAGGTATTATTATTATTATTATTATTTTGTAAACCAAATAGGGTAAAATTTTTAAATATATAAATTCTCTTACAGCACGTTTGGTTCACAGAATGAATTTGGAAGGAATAGGAATTCTATTCCATAGGGAATGGAATAGGTAAGGAATAGAACATGAATTGTATTCTTTTGTTTGGTTCGCGGGGGGAATAGGCTTTAGGAATTGTATTACAACGTTTGGTTGGTGAAAGGAATAGAAATGGAATACATGTTTAAAAGACATAAATACCCTTATACAAAATATATTATTGTTATTGTTATTGTTATTGTTATTGTTATTATTATTATTATTATTATTATTATTATTATTATTATTACTGCTGATGCGGCTGCTATATATAATATTTTTATATAATATTATTCTGTAGAAATTAAAATATTAAAAAAATGATCTATAAATTATGAAAAAAAATATTCATATAAATAACAAACAAATTTAAATTAAAGAGAATTTAATAATATTTAGAAGAAAAAATTATTAAGTATTTCAGGAAGTTAGTTTGAGATGGTGTCTCCCCTTATTTCAAGGAGTCTTCCTGCAACAAATTATCAGAGATTGAGTCCTAATATTACTATAAAATGTGATGGGTTTATCCTAAGCAGAATACAAGTTCTACACAGTACACACCATTATTCCTACAAATTAAATTCTAATCACCAAGGTAACGCTTGTTTGTGCGCTCAATGCGCAGTTTATCATAGGCCTTGAATGGTGCGCTCAATGCGCAGTTTATCATAGGCCTTGAATGATTTCATTTCGTCGGTAATCTTCACAAGTTCAACAGATGGCTTCTGGGCTTCTCCTTGGTAATTGGCAAGTATGGACCTTGGACTTGGGTTGCAGTTGCAAGTTCATCCGCAGATGAATCACCAGCCTTAATGTACTCTTCTATACATTACTAGCTAAGTGGTGAATCTTCAAAAGGAAAGAACAATACAATTGGCGGAAGTGATGCAAGGGATGATCAATCTCTTTTTACGAGTCCCTCGATGAATTAGTATTGATTTCTTCTTTTTCCTTTTCATGATTTTATGCAATCATTAGTACCATTGGTGTGTATGTTTAGAAAATGAAATTAATTTATGAATATTATTTATTGTTGATCAATTTACTGTATGATAATCCTGTGAAAAATGATGTTGTGTGAAATGATTGCTGCAAATTTCATGATACACTGCTTGGTTTTATTCGCCCACGAACATGGATGGATTATTTACCATTGTTACGAAATATTACTGCAAAAATAATATTTTTATAAAAAAATAAATTTGATTCAGAGTGTTGTGATCTAAATATATTTTAAGTTTAATTAAAGGTAAAATAGTAAATAAGAAAAAGTTTAATTAATGGTAAAATAGTAAATAAGAAAATTTGTCTATTCCTGAGAACTCAGGAATAGGTTAATACCAAGGGGGGTCTGGTAATAGCTATTACCCTTGCAAGGGTAATAGCTCATTCCTAGGAACATTGTTCCTGGGAATAGAAAGTATTACCAAACAAAGGAATAGGCCTATTCCCGGGAATGCTATGCCATTCCAGGCCTATTCTGCGAACCAAACATGTCGTTAATGCTTTTGAAGAGTTGAGAAAATGAGCATTTGCATTTATGATTGGTAAGAACGATGAGAACTATATAAGCTGTATATTATGAACTGTGATTACAAATGTACAGGCTGTGGGAATATATATACAAGAAATAATCATAGGGAGACCAGGATAGATATTCATACTCTGACTCAAATACATAGAGTCCTAATATTTCCCATAAAATATAGGGTATACTAGTAACCTGTAGCTTGTCTCTAATAAAAGAAAATTTATAACTAGGTAATGCTTTTGTAAAGATGTCAACAAGTTGATCTTTTGTTGAATAAAGTTTATTTGAATATCCCCATTAGCAACTCTATCTCTAACAAAATGATAGTCAATTTCCATGTGCTTGGTTCTTGCATGAAAGATGGGATTTGCACACATATATGTAGCACCAAGATTGTCACACAAGAGTTTGGGAACAAACATACCAGACACATTAATCGCACATAGTAAAGAAAAAATCCTAATTACGTCATCAACACAAACATTTGCTAGAGGCTTATATTCTGCCTTAGTGGAAGACCTGGCAACAGTTACGTTCTTTGTTTCTTGCAGACCCAAGACACAAGATTTGACCCAAGGAACATAGCATAGCCACTAGTAGACTTATGATCTTGAGGACAGCCAGCCCAGTCAAAATCAGATAAAGTATGAAGCTCTCTTGATGGTGACTTTCTTATATGTAAACCAACATTAACTGTTCCTTTAACATAACTCAAGACTCTTTTCAGTTGCTCCCAATCTGATATTGTAGGAGCATGCATGTGTTGACATAATTGATTTACTGCAAATGCCAAATCTGGACGCGTGATAGTTAGATATTTTAGTGCTTCTGTCAGGCTTCTGTATTGAGTATGATCTTCATATAGATCTGCACTGAATGGAATAGATTTCGAAACAGGAATAAGAGTAGATAAAGCTTTACATTCTGCCATTCCAGCTTGTTTCAAGCAAGCAAGGGGTTGCTTGAAACATGATCTGGATACTGAGCATCAATATAACCAAGGGGTTGCTTCATGTAAACAGTTTCAGACAGATTTCCATTCAGAAAAGCATTATGAACATCAAGTTGTCTAATATCCCAACTAGAGGAAATAGCTAAGGAAAGAACCAATTATAGGTTTTACCACAAGACTGAATATATCAAAGAAATCATGACCAGGCACTTGATTAAAACCCTTTGCTACTAACCTTGTTTTGTGTCTCTCAATGGAACCATCTACCTTTCATTTGTTGCAAAAACCAACTTGCATCTAATGATATTTATGTCTGCCTTGGACACTTGTAAATCTTTGGATAAAATGGTAAAATTAACTCATTTTATATTTTTTTTTAATACTACTGACTCTATTACAATGCAGTATTACTCATAACTAGTATTTTCGCCCGTGCGTTGCACGGAATGAATTTGTTATAATATTTTAAGAATATTTAGATCAATATACCATTATATAAATTATAACATCGGATATTATATAGTGCAATTGATGAAATTAGTTGAATTGATTATGTTTTCTGATATTTTCTTTGCTTGAATGAGAGCAAATTTGATTCACGGATAAATTTTTGTATTATCTATTTAGATAATAAAATTAAAGATAAAATTATTTTTTTTAAAAATATAATATTGAATATGTACATTTATTTGATTATAAGATTAGTGCAAAAGTATCACTCAATTAATTGAATAATATATGACTTGTTTGTTTACAATTATCTTAAAAAGATCTATATTTAATATAACTTAAGTAATTAGATTATTACAAAAATAAATATGAAAAAATGAGAAATAATTTAACTTTAATTATTATGGAATATAAAAATAAATTCAACGACCAATATTTAGCTTAATTATTAGGCAATTATTATTAGTCAATTACACTAAATTAATTATTTTTCGTTAATAGGAAATCAATTCGTATATACAAAAATTATTATTATTATTATATATTAAATATGTTCGACCTTCTGCAGTGTTCATGTCACACATGTACTAATTAATTTGATCAACGACATCTAAAGTTGGTGAGGGGATTGCTCAACCTTCTAGTTAATAAATATTAATTATTATGGAGTACTGTTTATTAATATAATTAATAATTAATATAATTAATTAATTAATATTTAATTTATATAATTATAATATTATAATTGCATATTATATTTCCAATGAAATATTAATATATTCATTTTAGTTTTCCTAATATTTTAATTTCCTTTTGAATATATTCATTTCCTTTTTCCTTTATAAAAAGAATTATTGATTGTCATTCATTTTTCCTTCATAATTTTTTCGTAATATTTCATTTGTTGGTTACTAATGCTTTTGTAGGGAAAGCTATGCTATATTTCCAGTGAAATCGTTTTTCCTAATATTTCATTTCCTTTTAAATATATTCATTTCATTTTTCCTTCATAAAAATAATTAATATTGATCTTCATTCCTTTTTCCTTCATAATTTTTTCCTATTATTTCATTTGTTGGTTACTAATTTTTTCATATGGAAAGTTGTGTTATATTTCCAGTGAAATATTAATATATTCCTTTAGTTTTTCCTAATATGTCATTTCCTTATAAATATATTCATTTCCATTTTTCCTTCATAAAAAAATTAATATTCATTTCCATTCTTTTTTACTTCATAATTTTTCCTAATATTTTATTTGGTGGTTACTAATTTGTTTGTAGAGAAAGTTGTGTTATATTTCTAGTGAAATATTAATATGTTGATTTCATTTTTCCTAATATTTCATTTCCTTTTGAATATATTTATTTCCTTTTTCCTTCATAAAAAGAATTAATATTATTTTACATTCATTTTTCGTTTATAATTTTTTCCTAATCATTCATTTGGTGTTTACTAATTTTTTCGTAGGGAAAAGTTGTGTTCTATTTCCAGTGAAATATTAATATATTCATTTTATTTTTCATAATATTCCATTTTCATTTTAGTATATTCATTTCCTTTTTCCTTCATCAAAAGAATTAATATTGCTTTCCATCAATTCCTTTTTCATTGGCCTGATTCCTTGCCAATTAGTAAGAAAATATTAATAACAGATTCCTTGCCAATTAGTAATATTTATTTTCTTTTCGTTCATAAACAATTTATTTTAAATTTTCATATGATTAAAAAGTAATATAATTATAAAAATATAATTGAATATATTTTTAGTGAAATATTAATAAATTTATTTTTTTCTCATTCTAAATAATTAATATAATTATAATTATTATAATATAATTTTTGATTATATTTCCCGTGAAATATGAATATATTCATTTCATTTTTCCTTCATATATTCATTTCCATTTCTTTTTCCTTCATAATTTTGTGCTAATATTTCATTTGGTGGTTACTAATTTTTGCAGAGGGAAATCTATGTTATATTTATAGTGAATTTTTATTATTAATCTTATTTTTCATTTGGCATGATTCCTATGCCAATTAGTAACATTAGTAACATAATATTAATAACAGATTCCTGTGTATAATATTTATTTTCTTTTTCATTCATAAAAATGTTTTAATATTCATTTCCATATAATTAATAAGTAATATAATTATAAAAATATAATTGCCAATTATATTTCCAATGAAATATTAATATATTCATTTTCTTTTTCCTTCATAAATATTAATATTATTAATATAATTTTAATAATTTAATTGTCAAAATAAATTCAATTCCTTTTTTTGTTCAATTTTCAATCAAATATTAATATTAATTTACTTTTTCAAATGGCCTAAATTCCGTGCCGTTTAATTTTCAGTTAATTATTTTTTAATATTCTTTTTTTGAACTATAATTTCACCTCTGAACATGGTATGAATAAACGAATAAAAGAACTGCATATTCAAAGTAATGTAAAACCATGAAATGTTAATATTTAAACAAATTACACAAATTTAAAATTTGAAATCTTTAATGCCCAAAAACATAAAATGACAATGATTTCAACAGGAAAATATTCTATTAATTGCTTTTCAACTTTCACATCTCTTAACAGATCCATTATCATTTGCATCACATTGCTTATTAGGCTCCAAATATCTACATTTGTAATTAAAGAATCAAGAGAGGTGGAAATATAAGATTTCAAATATGAACGAATAGATTAAAAAAATCAATTAAAAAAGAATAGCTAATACTTAGAATAAAAGTTGTAGTTATTTGACAAATTAGCTTACCTTTCGACAATTAAGGCTACCAACAATTAACTTCCGTGCTTGTGATTGCAAAATATAAGAACCTGCAATGAATTTAACCAAAAAAAAAAAAAGATAAGATAAGAACAGTAAAAAAAAAAAAAAAAAAACAGAAAACGTGTCACACTTTTTTGGAGAAGGGTGGTTCTTCCTATGTACATTGATGCTTTCACAAACGAAAAACAACAGAACTAAGAGAGATTAAAATTGATGGTGGTGGTTGACTGGGTTTCTTCTTGTATTTATAGCCATAAAGAGAGAGAGGCAGAGCTATTATTGGTAATTGGTAATAATTGGTAATTGGTAATTGGTAATTCATTTGATTGCCATTCATATGTTTTCACCATTAATTAACGTAATAATAACATATCTTTTGGTAATAATTGGTAATTGGTAATAAATAAATGGAATTATAAACAAATAGGTATTGGAATATAATATATATGGAATTCAATTATAATTAATAGAATTCCATACCATTATAACTATTATATTTTTATATATTATTATATATATATATATATATATATAGATTATTATTTTCTATCATAATAAATAAATAAATAAATCTATACCATAAACATTTGTCAGTGGTATTACATTAATGCATATATATGTATTAATCTATAAAATACAAATATACTATCATAATAATTAATTACCATAAACAATTTTCAGTGGTATTACATTAATGCACGTATATGTATTAATCTATAAAATATAAATATACTATCATAATAATTAATTACCATAAACAATTTTCAGTGGTATTACATTAATGCACGTATATGTATTAATCTATAAAATATAAATATACTATCATAATAATTATTTACTATAAACAATTTTGAGTGGTATTACATTAATGCACGTATATGTATTAATCTATAAAATATAAATATACTATCATAATAATTAATTACCATAAACAAAAATATAAATATACTATCATAATAATTAATTACCATAAACAATTTTGAGTGGTATTACATTAATGCATTAATTACCATAAACAATTTTGAGTGGTATTACATTAATGCACGTATATGTATTAATCTATAAAAATATAAATATACTATCATAATAATTAATTACCATAAACAAAAATATAAATATACTATCATAATAATTAATTACCATAAACAATTTTGAGTGGTATTACATTAATGCATTAATTACCATAAACAATTTTGAGTGGTATTACATTAATGCACGTATATGTATTAATCTATAAAAATATAAATATACTATCATAATAATTAATTACTATAAACATTTTTCAATGTTATTACACATTTACACTATTACATTAATGCACGTATATGTATTAATCTATAAAATACAAATATACTATCATAATAATTACCATAATTACTAATAACTAATTACCAATCTATACTATATATAACATATTATGATTACCATAATTACTAATATTATGATAAAATAATATTAATTAATTATAATTAGAATAATAATTACCATAGTACTAAAATGCCCCTACGTTTGGGCGGGAAATTTTGGAAGAGGATAATGCTTTTATATATAGTATAGAAGTATAGATTACTTTAACCTCTCATATGAAGGAGCTTGGTGCCACTGGACCACAAGTTTCTTGGCAACTCATTTTATATTTATTAACTTCTTTAGAACGAATTGATTCCAATCCAAATTAATTATGTGATAAAATATTTGATTAAAATTTGTTATTCATCCCACTATTCATTATAAAAAGCTAAGGAACCATTCATCATTTAGCATATCACCACTACAATAGTAGTTATCATACATTCTCCCACGTTCTTTCCCCCCGCTAATTAATGGCTACGGAAGCTACCAATCATGCACGGAAAGTGCTAGGCTGGGCAGCTCACGATGCTACCGGAAAGTTAAAGCCGTTTATATTCACGCGAAGGTACATTATGATTTTACATGCGTACTGTAAGGCATCCATGTTTGATTGTTTTCCACAACTAATATATGAGTTATAATACATTTACTCTCTTTTTTTTTTTGAAAATAATAATACATTTACTCTCAAATTCCACTCTCTCACTTTTACTCCATAATATGACAACTAAAAATAAAATATTTTCATCATGTTAGTTGTAGAAAAAGTGTCTAAATCAAGGATTCGTAAGAGGAAATACTGAAATAGAAGATGAAAGTAAGAAGTGACAATCATTATTGTTGTGTGTACCATGAATAAAAAATACTCCGTACATTATTTGTGTACATAACACGCATTATTTGAAAGTATATTATTTGAGTACTGAAAGTATATATTATATATTTTGTGTACTATCAAATAATGTACATTCAATAGACAAATAATGTATTTTTAGAATATTAAAATGTATTTTGTATTAAGAAAAATAAATTATTTGAACATTAAAATCATATCATTTTATATAATATACATTCAGTATACAAATAATGTATTTTTTTTTTATAACTCACGTAGCAGTCTGTGAACCATAGTCCATATAATAATTTGTTAATTTCTTTTTTTTTTTTTTTGAAACTTAAACTGTAAGATTATTTATCTATAAATTTATAATTTTAAATTCCATGCAATGCTATTATTTAGCATATCAAATTATTATTTTCTTCACCGTTGAAGTGTCAATTTATACTTTCATCTAACTTCTTTTCCTTCAATAATGGATGTCAAGGGAAAATGGCGTCAACGACGTGACTATCAAGATCATGTATTGCGGAATGTGTCAAACTGATGTTCATTTTGCCAAAAATGACTGGGAAAACACCACGTATCCTATTGTTCCTGGGTAATTACATCCCATAACAAGTCTACTTTACAAAAACGGTTTATTATGATCATGTTTGGTAACATAATTAGCTTATTAGTCAATTTTAATTTATTTGATCACTATTAGTTGTTTGACTTTAAATAATCAATATGAGTGTTTGATTGATGAGCTTTTTATAACAGTTTATTTCTCTAAAATACTAAAATTCAAAACACTACTCAATGCAGTTTTTTCTGATAAGCTTTTTAAAAAAGTAATTTTGCCTGTAATCACTTTTCTACACTCAGCTAATATTATCAACTAGTCAAATCCACTAGCCTAATCAGAACTATAAACTATTTATCAAATACCACTATATTTTTTTTTCCATAATATAGGTTTTTTCCATAATATTCAGGAGAAACATCATAATTAGGGGAAAAAAAATCAATTTTGGTTTTAAAATAGTAATGATTTGTAGTGCAGTCCCTCTGTTATGTTATGTTGTATAGTGTTATAAATCTGATATTTAACTATCAAATCCTTAAATAAAAATAAAAAAAAAAACTATCAAATCCTATAAAGTGACTATTTTGATCTCCATGTCATCATCACATGTATTTGTTAGTTTTGCCATAAATTTTGTACGTGTTTCGATTATCCATGTTAAAAATGAAAGTAAGGCTGATATAAGTCATATAAGGAACTAGAATACAAGTGAAATTTAAAACAAAATTAACAAAAGGACTAAAAATTCAAAATAGTGAAATTTAAGTAATACAGTACTTGAGAGTTGAGAGTAACATTAACAATAGCGTATATCCCGAAAATCCGAAATGATTCTTTTAACTGAAAGTCAGGTATATATGAGTTTGATTATTGTCAACATCATTTTGATCGAACATCTTGCATAGGGTCTTCTTATTACAATTTAATCACATAGGAGCGTATTTATCTAGTATACACCCAAGAAAAAAGATTAGATTTACAAATAATAACTTGACTAAAAATGCTTTTGCCCTATCATAATATATACTTTGCATTAATTAAATTATTTTGTTCTTAATTTCAGGTACGAAATTGTAGGGATTATAACAAAGACTGGAAGCAATGTGAGCAATTTCAAGATTGGGGATAGGGTTGGTTTAGGTTATGTATTTTCTTCATGTTTGGACTGTGAGCTCTGCAATACCTCAAGAGAGAACTACTGCGACCAAATGCGCCCCGTTTACAATAGTGTTGCTTCAGATGGTACTGTCACGTACGGAGGTTACTCCAAAATGATTGTAGCAGATCATAGGTAAAATCATGAAATTATAACAATTTGGAAGAGGTTTTCATGTCTTAGGTAAATTTATATTTGTTGTTTGGGTAAAATTCACCGTTGGTCTGTAAGATAGTACATACCGGTCTGTAAGATAGTACATACCACTGCTGGAAATCTCGCCGTTTCCGTCTAACATTTCTGTCCAACCATAATTTTGGTCGGTATTTTAATAAAAGTCTCAACATTCCTCCGTTAAAGATCAGATGATTGGACAGAAAGTTAGACGGAATTTCCGTCCAAAGCGCGAATTTGGACGGAATTTCCGACTGAGGTTTTTTTGAACCTTCAATTTTGTTGGTATGTTGGATGAAAACTTCTTTTCCGACTGAAATATTTCGTTTTCCGTCCAAGTTGGTGTACTAAGATGTAACTAGCAAATTATACCATATATGGACCATGGTTCACCTTGCATTGTGAATCCAAATCCAAAATAATATTCAGATTATGTGTCTGAAGTTAATACATAATATGTTAACTACAAACACATAATTTGCAGTTAACATATTTTCTAAACAAATTATGTGTTTATAGTTAACATACTATGTGTCTTGAATTTATTTACATGCGCATAATTTATTAACTAAATGAACATAATATGTTAACTGTAGATACATAATTTTTGAACTAGAATCCACAATCCCATGTCCATGTTATAACAATTGCATGTAACTCCAGTCCTATTATATGTTACAAATATCACCATAAATTGGGCACTATAGTGGATATTTTAGTGTCTCGATAATGTTACTATACTTATTAAATCTGTCTTAAATTTCACATATTTTTGCCATCCATGTAAAAGCAAAATTAGGAGTGGCAAGATTATATACAAAGTTTAAAATTATCAGTTTAAGGGTTATATATCACAAGAACTTTGCAACTTGATCTTGATTTAATTTAATTAATTAATTATTTGTGTAATAATGCAGGTATTGTGTGCACATACCAGAGAAGCTTCCACTTGAGAGAGCAGCACCGTTGCTAGGAGCAGGGATAACGGTGTACGGTGCTATGAAAAATAGCAACATATTGGACTACCCTGGGAAAAGAATTGGAGTGATTGGTTTAGGTGGTTTAGGTCACATGGCTGTCAAATTTGGCAAGGCTTTTGGGCACCAAGTCACTGTCATTAGTACCTCTCCTTCTAAGAAAGAATTGGCAATTCAGAAATTGGGAGCAGATGATTTTATATTGAGCACTGACCCAACAAAAATGCAGGTGCATGCTTATCTCATATTTATAGTGGATTGTTTGTTTAACATACAATATATATATATATATATATATATAAATGTGTAGTCCAATGATCAGCTTAGTTTTTTATTTAAGATGAAATATATATATGCTTTAATTTGATATTAGAGAAGACTATGGTCCATGGTCCATGGTCCATAGTCCATGTGCTGCTTGGAGCCCGTCAAAAGTAATCGGCTAGCATATTATTGTGTTTATTACATATTAACTAAATAACCATCCCCAAAGATCTTGTGGTCTAGTGGCACTCGGTCTCCCGGTTTACACTCCCACATGGATGATGGGAGTGGGTTTGACTATTTGTGCTTCAGTAGGTTGAGAAAGAAGCTATGAACAGATATTACATTGTAACAGAGTCTAGTACTAAAAAAAAACCATTGGAAGTATGTAGTAATAGCACCCGCACCTTGAGCTCAGATGGCAAAGTAGTAGCTCGGTCATGAGTTCTAGGTTGAGAAAGTAGTATGTTTGAACAGATACTACAATGTAATAGAGTTAGTTGTATTAAAAAAAAAAAGTAGTAATAACTATCTTGCCTATGTTAGGTTATAGAGATCAATATAAGATCCATATTCTAATTAAGGTAGATTCAAGAACAATATGTTGTCTAATCAATTTAGTCTTTTTTAAGTTTTATTTTTATAATTATTATTTTGCATATATTTTTTTTGGCTCATTACATATTAGGTTATTTTAAAATTTTCCAGTGGAAGAGAAGAAGTCTAGACTTCATTTTGGACACTGTATCTGCAAACCACTCTATTGGACCTTACATTGAGCTATTGAAAGTAGATGGCACCTTGGCTATTGTTGGTGCACCATCTAAACCAATCGATTTCCCTTCAAATGATTTGATATATGGTAACATTCTTCGTTTTCCAATTATCTTTCTATTGTTTTTATTCAAAACTTTCTCCTTGTTTTGTTTGAATTAGAGTAGTTATAGTTTCTTTGACTTTGTGCAACACTCTTGTGTGAGGATGTATAGAGTTAGATATGCTTTTCATAATTGCTTCTCGCAAATTATATTCCATATTTATATTTTGTTTAATACTACTGACTCTATTATATTTTAGTATATGTTCATCATATTCCATATTTATATAAATACTCATTACAATCAAAATAAAGAATTCATTTCAGTTTTGGTCCTAAATTTATAAGTGGTAGTCCACTTTTAATTCTTTTTTTTATTTTTTTTATTTTTTCAGAACATTCCCCTTTAGTCCTAGTATTATTGTGGCCTTGGTATAACCATTTTTTGTCCTCCGTCAATAAAACTATTGAAATGTTGTTAAATATAATGACATTTCAAACATTTTTTTTTATATATAAAGTGGGTTCACCAGCTATTTTTATTTTTATTTTTTTTTAAAAAAAATTCATAATTGAAGACTTAAATGCCATTGTATTTTATGGAATATAAATGATTTTATTGATGGGCACAAAAAATGATCATGCCATAATAATACAAGGACAAAAGGTGAATATTTTGAAAAAAAAATGGAATAAAAGTGAATTGTCACCTATAAATTTAGGATAAAAAATGGAATTAACTCCAAAATAAATTAGGAGTAATGCTGCATTTTGTTGCAAAAAATCACTTCTTATATCTTACATGCCATTTTTGTATTTGTACGTTTTTGTTTTGTGTTTGATTATTATGTGAACTAGTATTTCCGCCCATGCGTTGCACGGAATGGATTTGCTATAATATGTTTAGAATATTTAGACCGATATACAATTATATAAATTATAATATTTGATCGATTATGTTTTCTGATGTTATCATTGTTTGAATTTGAGCAAATAATTACATAATTAATAGCCAATGTGTATATATATGCATTCGATGCTGAAACTTTAGACATTTTATATATCAATGTTTATGATTTGTATTAATTGGGCTAATTATCTCGTTGTCCAGCAACTCAGTTATAGAAATTATTTATACGGATGATATATTTTATGTGTTAATATATAGCAATTTTGTCATCTTTGTATAAAAAGAAAACATAATAGTATATCAATGTAACTGTTTTGAATTACACATTATTGAAAATCTTTTTGTAGATGACATTGATATTATAGTATATATTGTTATTGTAAATTTTTATACTTATTTTAATTTACATCACTAATGAAGTAAATTGTCTAAAATTACAACTTTTTAGTGCTTTATTTCAGAATTACTGGAGTCAAATATCCAGAACCTTAGTACTTCATGGATTATAAGATATTTCGAAAGCAAGCATGTATAGATTAACTCTGCTTTTTTTTTTTAAGTGTATAGATTAACCTTATTTCATGAATGTTTGATTTGTGGACATGTTTTATTTGTTGTGTGTTTTTGCCTAACAGTTGGGCTGTATAATATGTTAAGAGCTATAATTCTACCTAAACATGTCAAAATTTGGCTCTTTAGGTTATACTTTATTTATCCTTAGGGTTTTATTTGTGTAATTAATTTGGTTAATTTTTTTAACGTGTTATAATTAGACTTCTTAGAGTAAAATAATTATGTTTGCAAATAATATGGTAATCGGATGAAAATTGTATAGCTTGGAATAATAAAAAGAATACATTGGATAAGCTAATTTATTTATTAACATTTTAAAAAAAATACACTGATAAACATAGAGTTCTAAAATTATGAACATTGACCCGAGTCCACCTTGCAAAGTGGACTCTGGTTCATAGCATAATTTACCCACCTCTACCACAACCGTTCCCCCTCTCACTCAATCTGAAAAATCAATTTCGCTCCTATCTCAATTTACACTTTTTTTAGTTTATAATTAGACAATAAAATAAAAAATGAAATTGTAAACAATTTTAATATTTGAAAGTGTACATTTATTTTATTTTAAGATTAATGCAAAAGTATCACTCAATTTTTTTTGAGGAAAAGTATCACTCAATTAATTGAACAATATATGATTTGTCTGCAATTATCTTGAAAAAATCTATGTATAATTATATTATTACTAAAATAAATATGATTAAAAAGAGAAATAATTTAATTGTAATTATTATAAAACTAAATACAACAACCTATGTTTAGCTAAATCTATACTAACATTCGTGTATTTATTAACTTAATTAGCATAATTATTATTATTCAATTATACTAATAGGTATGCAATTATTCATTAATTACCATAATAATGATCAAATAATTAAATTAATATTATACAATTACACTGTTATACCTTAAGTATATATAAAAAATATACATTGAGAGATTACCATAGTAATTACACGAAAGAATATGAATGATTGTTTATTTTGTTTTCTCTCTCTATCTCTCTCTCGATCTCTCACACACACACACATATAATCAAAAAATTAATTGTAATTATAAAATAAAATCCAACACCTCATGTTTAATTGTAATTATAGTAATATCTATGTAATTATATATATATATATATATATATATATATATATATATATATGTATGTATGTATGTGTGTGTGCGCGCGCGCGCGTGCGTGCGTAATTATAAAATAAAAATCTAACAATCCATGTTTAATTATAATTATATTAATATTTATATAATTATTAGCTTAATTATCATAACATTTATTAGTCAATTATACTAATATATGTGTGATTAATATTTTAGTTATTTAGCATAATAATTATTAGGTAATTATACTAATATTGTACAATTATAATTTTATACTTTAAGTATAGAAATACATAAGAATGCGAATTCATTTTGTTCTCAAAGTATTATACCTTAAGTATAATATATATATATATATATATATATATAATTGTATTTATACTATTATTATGGTAATTATTACTATAATTATCATAATAAATATTAGTCAATTAAACTAATATTCTGTAATTATGTTTGTAAAAAAATATTGTGTAATTATACTTTTATTATTCTTTAAGTATAAAAATATAAAGAGAGAAAGTAGCATAAAATTATCATAGTAATTACACAGAAAAATAGAAAGAATATTTTATTTTCTACGTTCTTATAATATTATACCTTAAGTATAAATAAATAAATATATAACCATAAAAGTATCATAATAATTAAATGGAAGAATGGAAATATAATTTATTTTCTATTAATAATATTATACATTAAATATAAAATAAGTATATTAGGCAATTTTGCTAATAGATAATTAATATGTAGGTACATTAATTTCGGCAGTTATAAGAAATTAATTTTTTTTGTAATAACTGCCAAAATGAATGTAAATAAATATTAATTATATATTAGCATAATTGCCTAATATACTTATTTTATGTGTAAGGTATAACATTATTACAAAATAAATTATATTCTCATTCTTCCATTTAATTATTATGATACTTTTATGGCATATATATATATATATATATATATATATATATATATATATATACTTTTAACACTATATTTATTAGTATAATTTGTGTATATACTTTAGGAAAATATTGTATCATTAAAAAAATAATTTAAAAAGTAAATTATTAATTAGATTGTCTAATATAATTATTTTTACTAATTGATTACCATGCTACTATAATTCATATTTTTGAAGTCTTTTTATTACCAAGCTAAATACATATCCTTAATAATTAATATAATCCTTAGTCACATTCGTAGTACTAAAAGTATTACTTTAAATTTTTATAAACAAGATATAATTTTATTAAACCGAAATAATTAAAAATAGTGTCTATAGGTACAAAACTTTTTATAATTGACTTAATAATTAAGTATTAGTTTTTATTGCCAAATACAACTTGACAATTATTAAACATTATTTATGATATTTATTGTATCCCTTGTAATATTAAAATTATTAGGTAGATCGAATTTTTATAACTAAGATATAATATTATTAAATCGAAATTATTACAAATAATGTTTCCATAGTACAATTAAATTATATTTTCTTTAATAATTAATATAATTATCTAATATAAATTTACATTTATTAATAAGTATTTATGGTAATTATTATTAGGTATTAATAAAATGGATTAAAAAAGTTAAGAAGAAGAAGAAAATGAGGAGGGATATATATATATATATATATATATATATATATGCCATACAATATCGTAAATGATATAAAATTTAATAATTATTTCAAAATAAAATACAGAAATATTTTAAGGAAACGCTGAATTTTACAATTAAAAAGTATGCTATTCTTTTATTGATTTCCAAAAACATCACCGTCGTCACCGACTCCTTTGCATATCTTCTTCGTTCTCCGGCTCTAGATGACCCTTGTTTAGCAACTCCAGCAACACTATGTGTTCATACTGCAACAAATATTTCATACACATACATAAATTGAAGTATAAATATTGAGACTAACGTCAAAGTATTAAAACAAAAGCAATCTTGTGCTACAACAAAAAATTATTATCTTAAAATCGGTATTGTAAAGTGATATTGTAATCAATATTATAATGGATGCAACACCAATCCATTCTATTTACAGGGCGGTGGAAGAAGAAAATGAGAGAGCCGCCAAGATATGATTTCACAGAAAACGGGAAGAAGAGACATAAAATGCAAATTGAAGAATTATGATTTTCAAAATCAACAATGCATTGTATTTATAGGTAGAAATGGTGAGAATTATAAATTTGTTAATTTTTTCAAAAGGAATGTATAATTAATTACTTAACATTTTTAATTATTAATTCTAAATGAAATTATTACCTTATTAATTCTATAAATGAAATTTTGTTAATTTTTCATAAAATTTTATTTTATGATCAGAAACCCGTGGAATTTAAGCAGTGGGAATGTTTATAATTCTATTCTATTCTATTCTATTTTATCATAATTACTAATTGCCATAATTACTAATTAACATTACCTTACTTGAATTAAAACTAAATTCTATCATAATAATTATCATAATTACTAATTATCATTACCATAATTACTAATAACGAATTACAACCAATAATTAATAATAATAATAATAATAATAATAATAATAATAATTACCATATTACTAAAACACCCCTACGTTTGGGCGGGAAAATTTTGGAGGAGGATATTATTTTTATATATAGTATAGATTCGTTATTAACCTATGTGGGTCGGGTTGATCAGTTCAAGTGTACCTTATGGAAATAAAAAAGTTTCTTTATTAAATTGCAACATCAAGGAGCTAGCTGATTGAATGTTATTACATGATTTTAGTAGGGCAAAAATAGCATTTTTCATGAGTTGTTATATTATAGTGGTAAATATCACCTAGATTTATGTTTTTAATGAACGTTGAGTGCAATTATGATGAACAATTATTGAAACGGCATATTGAATTTAGGGGGTATATTCAATCAAGACTTTTAAAAACTTTCAAAGATTTTTAAAGTGCAATTCTGTACATACACTTGATGTTTGATATACGGTTAAGCATTAATTATTACACACAAAAAAAAAAAACTAATTTTTCAAATTCTTTGTTTACTTCACAGGCAAGAGAACGATAAAGGGAAGCATAATTGGAAGTGTGGAGGAAATTGAAGAGATGATGGAGTTCTGTGAAAAATATGAGGTGTTGCCTGACATAGATATTGTCCCTATTAACAAAATAAATGAAGCCTTTGATAGGCTTGCAAAGAATGACGTCAAGTTTCGATTTGTCCTTGACATTGAGAGTTGAGCTGCGCGCACTGGATTTCAGCATTACTGATCCCCTATGCTTGTGTTGTTTGGTATATTTTCTGTCTTGAGTTTTGTGAATTGTTTCGAATCTCTAGCTACTCAATAATCTACTTGCTGATGCAAATTTGGTAATAAATTACATTATGTCCACATTTTTTATGATGTCAAAACATAGAGACAAACCTTATTCAAAAGGTAGCTGAAAGTTGAAAAATTATTTAAAATTGAAAAGTTATAAGCTCAAAGATGAAATCTGAAGAGCTGTTAAACTAATTATACTTAAAAGTGTTTGATAACATTAGCTTCTGTAAGACAGAATAAGTCAATTTTACGCAAAAATAATATATATAAATATTATAAATCTCGAAAAAAATATATAGTTTGAAAACTGTATACATATAATCAAAATATATATATAATACAAATAATGGGATATATTTTACGGAAAAATGATCCCAACACTACTAGTACGAAACTAGTACAAGGATTTAATTTTATGGAAAAATTAATCACACCGCAATTTGGTTTGAAACCAAAAAGAAGTGAAGGATCCAAGGTGCCGACGTACATGAGTCAAGCCTTTTCAAGCTCATTTTGGGATTTGATTTGCAATCCACGCGCGTGAGAGAGAGCTTCTATGCTATAAAATTCAATAAATTTTAGAAAGGCTCTTGTATAAATAGTAGTGCAAACCCACTTCCCAAACCAATGTGGGACAAAAGCTTGCTTTAAAGCTTTTTCACTCCATTTCCCAACTCCAATGGGTCTATTTTGAGAACTAATTTCTCATTCACCCATTATCCATTTTGAGCGTACAATATATCAATCTCTTCGTCTAATTACGAAGAACCCAAATCCACTTTGACCCGATACAAATCGAAAGTGCACCCCACATATAATTGTACCACAAAATAGCCACTTAAAATGTCATTTTATGCTATTTTTCCAATAATCCCCCAAATGAATGAAAAATTGATTTTCAGGATTGAAAAACGACACGACTGTGTTCAAACGGTTGATCACTGCATAGCAAAGGTAGGTGGTACCCTTTGAACCTTGTCTTGTAAAGATATGCTTACTCTACTGGCAGTTCGGTAGAACTTGATGTCTTTAAACCGACTGTCGTTTGTGTAGACGATGGCATATCCACACAAGAACCTTACAACCTTTGTTCTGTTCTCATGACTGTGCCCGTTTTGGTCGTGGGTCACCGTTCCTGGTTCTGCAAGAGCTTTTAAAGAATTGAGCCCATCAATTCTCCTCTGAAGCGACCCTCACTTCTATCTAACATAGGTGATTCTTTTCCAAGTATCCCGCATATTCACACATGTCAATTGACAGTCGAATCATTAAAGCAACAACATGCTAACCTCGTACGGGAGTCACTGCTCTAACGAGAAAATGATAGGGAGTTCGAGACCCCCACAGTGACACGCTTCATTCCATAATTTAGTTTTCCCATTGAACCTAGGTGCCAATTGGGTTGGGTATCCACTATAGAACTTTTATTCCAATGGCTTGTAGACCCATTCCTCGTTTCAATTTCTCAACAATCATTTGCTTACCCTTAGGTTAGCGGCCGCTACGTTATCCTTTGACCTCACATAGTCAACAGAAACAACACCAGTTGTGAGAAATTGTTTAATGGTATTCTGTCTATGACTTATGAGTCTAGGCTTACCATGCAACTCTGTACTCTACCAATTTTGACTTGACTATCGCAATGCACACACATTTGAGGTACGAGGTTTCTCAATTAGGAATATTCTCAAAAAATGGCATAATCATTCAGCCTTTTAAGGCTATTAGCTCAGATTCCATCTAGGATCTAGCTCTCACAAGTTATTTAATTTCAAGAATTTCCACGCAACTGACTACACCGGCTCACATAAACATGTAGTCATTCATGGACATAGCGTCCTTTTGATATCTAGTTAACGTGCTATACATTTCAAGTATTGCTAGATATCACACATACTGTAGTCCCAAGTCACGAGTATACCGTAAGTATCTCATAACTCTCACTATTGCCTTTTAGTGCGTATCACTAGGGTTACTCGTATAACTACTGAGTTTGTTAACCGCAAGGCAATATCCAACTCAATACAACTCATTAGACACAATTAAACTACCAATAATCCGAATGTATTCTGCTTGAGAAATACAATATCCGTGATTTTTGGATAGTTGAACGTTAGTATCTAACGTTGTCCAAGCCACTTGATTATCATCATTGCAAGGATCTAATCAACATAATGAGATTGGCTTCGCACGAGACCATCAGGTTTTCTCGCGATATGATCTTAATCCTGAGGATTAAATCCGCCAAACCCATATCCTTCATGTCAAATCTCAAATTTAATTAACATGATCTTGGTAGACTTGATCATATGATCGTTACTACCCATGATGAGTTTATCGTGTATAAACATATAGTGACATGACCGCCTATCTTATACCTTACGTAGACACACTTGTCACCTTTGTTTATACTAAACTTGTTGGTTATCATTGTATATGATCAAACTTCATGTGTCAAAGCTTGGGCTATTGTTTTAAGCCATACAAAGATTTCACCAGTCTACACACTTTCTTCGTAGCACGGAACCACAAAATCCTCAGGTCGTTCCATGTCTATTAAGGAAGTGGGTCTCACATCCATTTGATGAACTTCCAAGTCACGCTAAGCGGCTATGGCAAGTATCATTCTAATGGATTTTATTCTCGTCACGAGAAAATACACATCAAAGTAACCATAACACTCATGTTGCATGTAATCTTCAATTACAAGCCCGGCCTTGTAGTACTTCAATGAACCAACTGGTTTTATCTTCCGACTAATGATCCAATAAGATCCAAAGGTTTTGCAACCCGGAAGAAGATCAACCAGTTCCAAAGTATGATTCTCTAAAATATAATCTACTCCACTTCTGCAGCCTTTTTTCACATTGGTCCATCCGTAGAAGTCACATCTTCTGCATACATTCGAGGCTCGTTTTCTAACAAACATGTCAGAAAATTCAATTCATTTTCTAGTTAACAAGTTAGAATATATTTGCATATCACACTCTAACATGTACATCAAAAAATCTGGACCAAAGCATTTTTCAATTCTAGTTCTCTTACTATGTCTAGCTTCAGACCCTCCAACCCCAACTACGCCGAACGTTCATTTCAACGTGCTAGGTTATCTATTAAACCTTCATAGAAATACATCTTAAAAAAATGATCAATTTCTTGATTCGAGTTATTTTATTCTTTTGTACGTCTAGAAAATAGGACTAGTGTATAAAGAACCAATAAGCACATTTCGCAAGCCACCCCCACATTTTAGATATTAGTAGGATAGATCCTACCTATCCACAACTCGTAAGAAGTCTTATCGAGTTTCTTGCGGGAAACCTTATTTAAAAGGTAGTTGCTTGTCTAAAATATTACTTCACCCCAAATACTTTGAGGTAGACCCGAACTTATCAGCATCTTGATATTCATGTTCGACAACATCGTTCAATTGAGATGAACACCGTGCCATATGCTCGAGTATGGTACCAACGCTTGCACAAAAATTACCAATAGGTGTTTCATATTCACCACATCAGTCACTTTTAACTGCATTAATTTCACAATTAATTTGGCTTTCTAATTTATTTCTTATAAAGAATAAATATGTGCTCGTAATTGCTAACAAATTAGCACTTACGAATCCATACGGAATTGACCGAATGGTCAAACCACGAATCGGTGCTTCCGAATTGAAGCACCACTCGATGCTACAAAAACAAAACACCATTCAGGTGCTTAAATTAGCACTGCTAAGCACTATACGTAAGTGCTAATAAAAGCACTATTAAGTGCTGAACTTAATTAGCACTAAGTGCTTACACAATTAGAATTTGAATAGTTAGTGCTATTAAGCACTAAAATTAGTGCTTTAATTAGCACTATAACAATGCTAACTTCAATTAGCATTTTCTATTAAACTCGGGCTTAATTTTTACTACATCCAAACATTTCATAATTTTTCTCAAATTAAATTATACTAGTACAATTTATAATTTTCGATCAAGTTTAATTATTTAAAACAATTAACAAGATCAAATCAACTAAATTTTTAACTAGCTGAACCAAGCTTTTATAATCGTATTAGAAATATTATTAAAAATATTCGATACACTTGAGCCGTAACGCTCATGATTATATAGCTATCTCAATTTCTGACAAATTTATTCTTGAAATCCTTATCATTCTACATAAACCAGAACCAAAGTCCTTTACTGGATTTCAACATGCAACAATTGTTACATTTCGTTCTGGCCGTTAAGTCATTTTAGCATTTTTTTTACGTAACGCTACGTATGCACAAAGCATCCATATTGAATCTTTTCATACATTTAACATTATTCTATCAAATAATTCGTATGTACCAAGATTCAATTAACACAATGGAACAATTTTATTTTTATTCAATAAAAATATATTACAAGGATACTACAACAAATTTATTTGAAATAAATAAATAGGAAAAATACACTGGAAACAAATTCTTTATTCCTATCTTGCAGCAGTCCTTCAAACCCGTGTGCCGTGTCCATTGTTTAGCCATCCACTCCCGCAGGGTGTTACCTATCCGCACATCAGGTATACCTGTTAAAGAAGCCAGGTTGTGACCTCACTCGTCCAACCATTCGCATTCTTTAACCAAAGCAAAATTATCCTCAACCTTTTCACCAGGATGACAGTTCGCTCCATCGTGGCCGATCACCTTCTTCTCATAATCTTCTTGAAGACTGAGCTTCCGCTTGCCTTTCCTTTGATTATGGTAGAAGCCATGTAGTGATCACATAGCCACTGGATCTTTCGTGGCGGTTAGCCGATATGCTTGATATCTCATTAGGCACCAATTGTGTACCAACGATCACTAGTCTACCGGTTCGTGAACCAAAGTTCTACGGAGCACCATCGTGTCATTTTGTAACTTTCATGGAAACATTATTTCTAACGTTGCCAACATCGACTTCGTGGATTCCTGAAACATCGACTTCGTGAATTTTCAATAAAGTGGGGAACTTAATAATGGATGCATGGCATACTAGGCTGATTAAAATGGACTGGCCCAAGGAAAAATAACTGGATCAAGGAAGCCCAGCACGAGACAACAAAAGAGTTTATATAAGATTAGGCTTATCATTCCTGATGTATCAAGGACTGGGCTTACTCTATATTGGGCTCACAACTTTTAATATAATTAGGACTCCCATTATAAACCAATTTAGGGTTCTTATTCCTTATAAGGCTCTAGACCCAAAATATGTATAAATGTACTACTATACATGGACAAAAGGGGAAATAATCTTTATTCATCCCCCCCCCCCCCCCCCCCCC